>NC_058524.1:112512563-112815594 GCF_904849725.1 Hordeum vulgare subsp. vulgare | reverse complement strand
TTGCAACAATATTGAAAGTGGGATTGGAGAAGTCATGACTTTAGATGATAATCGCACTATACTTGATTAGCATCAACTTTGCATGCATGTGGATCATGAAAAGAATATCCTATGTGATAGTTACATTGTTGAATTCAAATATGATCCCACATGTAATTGCTATGAGAGAGGAAAATATTTTGGTAGAAACTTTCATGTTACCAAATTACCTCTCGTTATGTGGAGATTACTATTGTCTCTTTCTTCTTCCTTGCATATGGCAACTATTGATTGTCTTGACAATCTGTTTTCCTATAAAATGCCTATGCATAGGAAGTATGTTAGACTTAGATGTGATTTGCACATGCTTTATGATGCTCTCGTTGTGCTTCAATTCTTGTCTTTTGTGTGAGCATCATCAATGCCTAGCTAAGGGCGTTAAACAAAAACGCTTGTTGGGAGGCAATCCAACGAATCTATCCTTTTTCTTTCTGTTTCGTGTTTTCCACACTTTCATAATTCTGTTATGATTGTGTTTTTTGTGTTTCTTTTTGCGTTTGTGCCAAGCAAAACCGTTATGATTAGTCTTTGGGATGATCGTTTAGTCATGCTGGAAAAGACAGAAACTTTCTGCTCACGAAAAGAATTTTCATTTTTTTCTGTAAGAGCTTTTGAGTTGATTCTTTTTGCTGCTGATTTCTACGTAAATTCTTCAGACTTTCAGAATTTTTGAAGTAGCAGAGGTATACGAAATATACAGATTGCTACAGACTCGTCTGCTGTTAACGGATTCTGTTTTGTTGTGTTGGTTGCTTATTTTGATGAAACTATCGATAGTATCGGGGGTATTAGCCATGGAAGATTGAAAATACAGTAACCCAACATCAGCACAAGTAGAATTTAAGTTTTCTACAGTACCTAAGGAAGTGGTGGTTTGCTTTCTCATACTAATGTTATCACGAGTTTCTGTTTAAGTTTTGTGTTGTGAAATTTTCATGTTTTGGGTGAACTTATTATGGACATAGAGATAAAGAGCGGCAAGATCTCAAGCTTGGGGATGCCCAAGGCACCCCAAGAGATTCAAGGATGCCGTAAAAGCCTAAGCTTGGGGATGCCCCGGGAAAGCATCCCCTCTCTCGTCTTCAATCCATCGGTAACGTTACTTGGAGCTATATTTGTATTCACCACATGTTATGTGTTTTTGCTTGGAGCGTCTTGTATCGTAGGAGTCTTTTATTTTTGTTGTGTCACAATCATCCTTGCTGCACGCCTAGATAGAGACATGCACTCACCATGATTTTGTCGAGCTTCACTTATATCTTTTGGTAGACAATTCAGCTCACATGTGCTTCACTTATATCTTTTTAGCTAGATACTTTTGCTATGTGTAGTTCACTTATATCTTTTAGAGCACAGCGGTGCATGGATTGGTAGTTGATCTATGCTTTGAAAGTAGTCTCAAAAGGGGTAGTTATCCAAAGGGATACGAAAACTTCCACCTTCATGTGCATTGAATAGTTAGAGAAGTTTGATTCCTCTCAATTAGTTTTGAGATATGGTTGTGGTAATACTGAAGTTATGCTAATAAGGTGTTGTGTATCTAGAAATACTTGTGTTGAAGTTAGTGATTCCCGTAGCATGCACGTATGGTGAACCTCTATCTGATGAAATCTGAGCATGATTAGTCTATTGATTGTCATCCTTTGCGTAGCGGTCGGGATCGCGGGATGGTTTATAGCTACCAACCCTTCCCCTAGGAGTATGCGTTGAATGCTTTGTTTCGATTACTAATAAAACTTTTGCAACAAGTATATGAGTTCTTCATGACTAATGTTGATTCCATGGTTTAGATGCACTTTCACCTTCCACCATTACTATCTTCTTAGTGTCGTGCAACTTTCGTCGGTGCACAAAACCCACCACTAGCCTCCCTCAAAACAGCCACCATACCTACCTACTATGGCTTTTTCAAAGTCATTCCGAGATATATTGCCATGCAACTACCACCATGACATGTGCCACCACATCTACATTGCCATTGCATGATCGTAAGATAGCTAGCATGATGTTTCCATTAATGTCTATGCCATGCTAGATCATTGCCACGGTACACTACCGAAGGCATTCCATATAGAGTCACTGTTGCTCTAAGTTTTGATGTGAAAGTGTGATCATCATCATTAACGGAGCATTTTCCCATGTGAGGAAATAAAAGAGGCCAAAGAAGCCCACCAAAATAAATAATAAAAAAGAGGCCAAAGAGCCCACCAAAAAAATAAAAAAATGAGAGAAAAAGAGAGAAGGGACAATGTTACCACTTTTCCACACTTGTGCATATTAAGCACCATGATCTTCATGATTGAGAGTTTCTCGTTTTGTCACCACCATATAGCTAGTGGAAAAATTTCATTATATAACTTGGCTTGTATATTCCAATGATAGGCTTCCTCAAAATTGCCTTAGGTCTTCGTGAGCAAGCAAGTTGGATGCACACCCACTAGTTTTCTTTAAGAGCTTTCACATACTCTTAGCTCTAGTGCATCATTTGTATGGCAATCCCTATTCATTCACATTGATATCTATTGATGAGCATCTCCACAGCTCATTGATATGCCTAGTTAATGTGACCATCTTCTCCTTGTTTTGTCTTGCAACCTCCACCACACTCCACACCATCTATAGTGCAATAACCATGGCTCACGCTCATGTATTGCGTGAGAGTTGAAAAGGTTTGAGAAAGTAAAGGTGTGAATCAATTACTTGGCCAATACCGGGGTTGTGCATGATATAAATTCGTTGTGCAATGATGATAGAGCATAGCCAGACTATATGCTTTTGTAGGGATAACTTTCTTTTGGCCTTGTTATTTTAAAAGTTCATGATTACCTTGCTAGTTTGCTTGAATTATTATTGTTTCCACGTCAATAGCAAACTATTGTTTTGAATCTAATGGATCTGAACATTCACGTCACATAAGAGGAGTTACAAAGGACATCTATGCTAGGTAGCATGAAAGCATCAAAAATTCATTCTTTATCACTTCCCTACTCGAGGACGAGCAGGAGTTAAGCTTTGGGATGCTTGATATGTCTCAAATGTATCTATAATTTTTTATGGTTTCATGTTGTTATCTTGTCATCTTTGGATATTTTTTGTACCTTTTATATCTTTTTTTGGGACTAACTTAGTAATTTAGTGACAAGTGCCAGTTCCTGTTTTTCCTGTGTTTTTGGCTCTTTTCAGATCTGATTTTGGAACGGAGTCCAAACGGAATAAAATCCCCAAAATGATATTTCCCGAACGAAAGAAGATCAGGGGGCCTGTGGGCCAAGCTAGGAGGGCTACAGGGAGCCCACAAGCCCCCACTCCGCCACCAGGGGCGGCGGTGGGCAGGCTTGTGGCCTCCCTGGCGCCCCCCTAACCTAGATCTTGCGCCTATATATTCCCTAAAAAACAGAAAAAATCAAGGGAGCCACGAAAGTACTGTTCCACCGCCGCAAGCTTCCGTTTCCGCGACATCTCATCTGGAGACCCTTCCCGGCGCCCTGCCGGAGGGGACTTTGGAGTTGGAGGGCTTCTTCATCATCATCATCGCCCCTCCAGTGACTCGTGAGTAGTTCACTTCAGACCTACGGTTCCGTAGTTAGTAGCTAGATGGCTTCTTATCTCTCTTGGATCTTCAATACAAAGTTCTCCATGATCTTCATGGATATCTATCCGATGTAATCTTCTTTGGCGTTGTGTTTGTCGAGATCCGATGAATTGTGGATTTGTGATCAGATTATCTATGATATATATTTGAGTCTTTGCTGATTTCTTATATGCATGATTTGATATCCTTGTAAGTCTCTCCGAGTCTTGGGTTTTTTTTTGGCCAACTAGATCTATGATTCTTGCAATGGGATAAGTGCTTGGTTTTGGGTTCTTACCATGTGGTGACCTTTCCCAGTGAAAGTAGGGGCAGCAAGGCACCCATTGTGTAGTTTCCATCAAGGGTAACAAGGTGGGCTCTGTCGTAGATATGATATTGTCCATCTACATCATGTCATCTTGCTTAAGGCGTTACTCTGTTCTTTTGGACTTAATACACTAGATGCATGCTGGATAACGGTCGACGTGTGGAGTAATAGTAGTAGATGCAGAAAGTATCGGTCTACTTGTTTTGGACGTGATGCCTATAGATATAATCATTGCCATAGATAATGTCACGACTTTGCGTGGTTCTATCAATTGCTCGACAGTAATTTGTTCACCCACCGTGTACTTGCTTTCATGAGAGAAGCCACTAGTAAACACTACGGCCCCGGGTCTATTCACACCTATCGTTTCCACTTTTGCTTTTACTTTGCTTTGTTACTTTGTTGCTTTCAGTTCTCACTTGGCGAACAATCTATAAGGGATTGACAACCCCTTCATAGCGTTGGGAGCAAGCTTTTTGTGTTTGTGCAGGCTCTTGAGATACTCCTTCACTGGACCGATACCTTGGTTCTCAAACTGAGGGAAATACTTACCACCGCTGTGCTACATCACCCTTTCCGCTTCGAGGGAACACCAACGCAAGGCTCCAAGGTCACGGGGGAAATCCTTTGCATATTCGCCTAGGAAGTCGCTTAAGGCGTAGCCGTAGCAGAAGGATTCCTGGTGCCGTCAACACACGTATTTCTGGCATCGTTGGAAAGTCTTTTGTTGCAGTAGCAGTCCCATATAATCAAAGCCCCAGACATCAAATGGTTCAATGACAAGTGAATAGTTCATAGGCATTTCCTGACATTTACCAATATTACCTATTCTTTGACATTCGTCACAAGACAAGACAAACTTACGGGCATCCTTGAAGAGAGTGGGCCAATAGAAACCTGATTGCAATACCTTGTGTGCAGTTCTATCTCCGGCATGGTGTCCTCCGTAGGCCTCGGAGTGACACTTCTGTAGGATCTGTCCCTGTTCATGTTCAGGTACACAACGTCTAATAACTCCATCTACTCCTTCCTTATAAAGGTGAGGATCATCCCAAAAGTAATGTCTCAAGTCAAAGAACAATTTCTTCTTTTGCTGGTATGTGAAACTAGGTGGTATATATTTGGCAACGATATAGTTTGCATAATCAGCATACCACAGTGCACTACGTGAAGCGTTGATGACATTCAGTTTCTCACCGGGAAAGCTATCATCAATAGGTTGTGGGTCATCAAGAACGTTCTGTAGCCTAGACAAGTTATCTGCTACGGGGTTATCAGCACCCTTTCTGACGACAACGTGCAAATCAAATTCTTGTAGCAAGAGAACCCATCTGATAAGTCTAGGTTTAGCGTCTTTCTTCTCCATGAGGTACTTAATAGCAGCATGATCAGTGTGAATAGTGACTTTGCAATCAACTATGTAAGGCCTGAACTTTTCACATGCAAACACGACTGCTAAAAATTCCTTTTCCGTAGTAGCATAGTTTCTTTGGGCACTGTCTAGAGTTTTACTAGCATAGTGAATAACATTCAACTTCTTATCAACTCTTTGCCCTAAGACAGCACCAACAGCATAATCACTAGCATCACACATGATTTCAAAAGGTAGGTTCCAATCAGGTGGTTGAACTATAGGTGCAGTTATCAAAGCCCTCTTAAGTATTTCGAAGGCTTCCTCACAATCATCATCAAAAACAAAAGGAATATCCTTTTGCAAGAGATTGGAAAGAGGCCTAGAAATCTTAGAGAAGTCTGTAATGAACCTTCTATAGAAACCAGCATGACCAAGGAAACTTCTTATACCTTTGATATCTGTGGGGTATGGCATTTTCTCGATTGCATCAACCTTAGCCTTATCGACTTCAATACCTCTTTCGGAAATTTTATGTCCTAAGACGATGCCTTCATTAACCATAAAGTGGCACTTCTCCCAATTCAAGACAAGATTGGTGTCTTTACATCTCTGCAAGACTCGATCAAGGTTGCTGAGGCAATCATCAAAGGAAGACCCGTAAACGGAGAAGTCATCCATGAAAACCTCAACAATATTTTCACAAAAGTGAGAGAATATAGCCATCATACATCTTTGAAAGGTGGCAGGTGCATTACATAAGCCAAAAGGCATACGTCTATAAGCAAAGGTACCGAAAGGGCGGGTGAAAGTGGTTTTCTTCTGATCAGATTGTGCAACTGGTATTTGGGAGAAACCAGAATAACCTTCTAGAAAGCAGAAGCGTGTGTGTTTAGACAGTCTTTCTATCATTTGGTCAGTAAAAGGCAGAGGGTAATGATCTTTCCTAGTGGCCTTATTCAATTTCCTAAAACAGATCACCATCCTATAGCCGGTAATAATCCTTTGTGGGATCAATTCATCCTTATCATTAGGGACAACGGTACTACCTCCCTTCTTAGGGACGCAATGCAACGGACTCACCCAATCACTATGAGCAACAAGATAGATGATACCCGCTTCCAGGAGCTTTAGTATTTCTTTTCTTACTACCTCTTTCATGTTAGGATTTAATCTTCTTTGATGATCAACAACTGGTTTGAAATCAGGATCAGTTTTGATCTTGTGCTGGCATAGAGTGGGACTAATGCCCTTAATATCATCAAGAGTATATCCAATAGCAGCACGGTGCTTTCTCAGAGTTTTTAGTAACTTCTTTTCTTCATGCTCTGAGAGGCTAGCACTAATTTTGACAGGACATATATCTTTTTCATCAAGATAAGCATACTTAAGAGTATCAGGCAACTGTTTAAGCTCGAACACAGGATCACCCTTTGGTGGGGGTGGATCCCCAAGCAGTTCAACAGGCAGATTATTCTTAAGGATAGGATATTGTTCTAAGACAACTCTATCTATTTCATCCCTTTCATCCATATGCATATCATTTTCATGCTCAAGCAAGTATTGCTCTAAGGGATCAGTAGGAGGCACGGCAATAGAAGCTAAGGAAATAGTTTCATCCCTACTAGGCAACTCCTTTTCATGAGGTTGTCTACCAAACTTGGAGAAATTGAACTCATGTGACACACCTTCAAAGCCAACAGTGACAGTTTGCTTCTCACAGTCAATATGAGCATTGACGGTATTGATAAAAGGTCTGCCAAATATGATGGGACAAAAGCTATCTTGTGCGGTAGCAAGAACGAGGAAATCAGCAGGATACTTCGTTTTACCACACAAGACTTCAACATCCCTAACAATTCCCACAGGGCACATGGTATCTCTATTGGCAAGCTGAATAGTGACATCAATAGGTTCTATCTCAATACGTGCAATTTCGTCTTTGATTTCATCATATAAGGATTGAGGTATTGCACTAACACTAGCACCCACATCACATAAACCATGGTAGCAATGATGTCCTGTCTTAGCAGAAACAACAGGCATGCCAACAACACGCCTATGTTTGTCTCTAGCGTGAGGTTTAGCAATTCTAGCAACATCTTCACACAAGTGAATATTATGTCCCTCAACATCGTCGGACAGGAGATCTTTGATAATAGCAATGCTAGGTTCAACTCTAATTTGCTCAGGGGGTGTAGGTGTTCTAATGTAACCTCTACGTATCACAGTTGAAGCTTTAGAATGATCTTTTATCCTAACAGGGAAAGGTGGTTTCTCAATGTAAGCACTTGGAACAATAGGATCATTATAGGCAATGACTTTCTCTTCAACTGGAGTGGGTTTAACTACATTGACTTCTAAAGGAGGATGATATTTAAACCACTTCTCTTTGGGGAGATCAATATGAGCAGCAAAAGATTCACACAGTGAAGCTACTATCTCAGAGTCAAGTCCATACTTAATACTAAAGTCACAAAAAGTATTTGTTTCAACAAAGGATTTAACGCAATCAAACTTGAAATTCATAACTGACTCCTTACCTTCTTCAAGCTCCCAATCTTCAGAGTTGCGTTCAATTCTCTCCAATAAATTCCATTTGAAGTCAATATCTCTCTTCATAAAAGAACCGGTAGAAGAAGTGTCAAGCATGGTGCGATCATCATGAGAAAGTCGGGCATAGAAGTTCTGAATGATAATTTCTCTCGAGAGCTCATGGTTGGGGCATGAATATAACATTGATTTAAGCCTCCCCAAGAATGAGCGATGCTTTCTCTGTCACGAGGCCAAAAATTATAAATATAATTCCGATCACGATGTACTAAATGCATAGGATAAAACTTTTGATGAAATTCAAATTTCAACCGATTGTAGTCGCATGATCCAGTATTATCACATAGCCTATACCATGTCAGTGCCTTATCCTTCAAAGATAAAGGAAAGACCTTCTTCTTGACCTCATCCTCGGGCAAACCTGCAAGCTTAAATAAACCACAAACTTCATCTACATAGATAAGATGCAAGTCTGGATGTGATGTTCCATCTCCTGTAAAAGGATTAGCCAGCAGTTTCTCAAGCATACCCGAAGGAAATTCAAAGAAAATGTTTTCAGTAGGTGCAGCAGGTTGAGGAGCAACTCTTTTTGCTTCCGTTCGAGGTGAAAATACCCCGAACAAGCCCCTCAAAGGATTAGTATCCATAGTGACAAGTGACAATAAATTTCAGCACACTATATGAATGTTTCCTTACCAAGTTCCACTTACCAAAGGCGCTTCACTCCCCGGCAACGGCGCCAGAAAATACTCTTGATGACCCACAAGTATAGGGGATCAATCATAGTCCTTTCGACAAGTAAGAGTGTCGAACCCAACGAGGAGCAGAAGGATCTGACAAGTGGTTTTCAGAAAGGTAATATCTGCAAGCACTGAAATTATCGGTAACAAGTGATTGTGTGGTGAGATGATTCGTATCAAGAAACAAGTAACAAAGCTAGCAACGGTGCAGAAAAGTGGCCCAATCCCCTTTGTAGCAAGGGACAAGCCTGTACAAAGTCTTATAGGAGGAAAAACGCTCCCAAGAACACACGGGAATTTCTGTCATGCTAGTTTTTATCACGTTCATATGATTCGCGTTCGTTACTTTGATAGTTTGATATGTGGGTCGACCGCCGCTTGGGTACTGCCCTTACTCGGACAAGCATCCCACTTATGATTAACCCCTCTTGGAAGCATCCGCAACTACGAAAGAAGAGTTAACACAAAGTCTAACCATAGCATTAAACTAGTGGATCCAAATCAGCCCCTTACGAAGTAACGCATAAACTAGGGTTTAAGCTTCTGTCACTCTAGCAACCCATCATCTACTTACTACTTCCCAATGCCTTCCTCTAGTCCCAAAAAATGGTGAAGTTTTATGTAGTCGACATTCACATAACACCACTAGAGGAAAAACAACATACAACACATCAAAATACCGAACGAATACCAAATTCCCATGACTATTATTAGCATGACTTAAACCATGTCCGCAGGAACAAAAGTAACTACTCACAAAGCATAATCATATTCATGACCAGAGAGGTAATGAGTAGCATCAAGGATCTGAACATAAACTCTTCCACCAAACAATCCAACTAGCATCAACTACAAAGAGTAATCAACACTACTAGCAACCTTACAAGTACCAATCGGAGTCGCGAGACGGAGATTGGTTACAAGTGATGAACTAGGGTTTGGAGATGAGATGGTGCTGATGAAGATGTTGATGTTGACGAGTCCCCTTCGATGAGAGGAGTGTTGGTGATGACGATGGCGATGATTTCCCCCTCCGGGAGGGAAGTTTCCCCGGCAGGATCGTCCTGTCGGAGCTCTAGATTGGTTCTGCTCAAGTTCCGCCTCGTGGCGGCGGCGAATCCACGAAAAAGATCCTCCTTGATTTTTTTTCCGGATGAAACCCTTCATATAGCAAAAAAGGGGGGCCACTGGGCCAGCAGGCTGCCCACAAGCCCCCTAGGCGCGGCCAGGGGGTGGCCGCGCCTAGCAGGCTTGTGGCCACCTGCTGGCGCCCCTCTGGCGCTTCTTCGGCCCAGTATTTTTTATAAATCCAGAAAAAAATCATCGTTGATTTTTACGGCGTTTGGAGTTGCGTAGCATAGGTATCTCTAACTTGCTCCACTTTCAGGCCAGAATTCCAACTGCCGGCATTCTCCCTCTTCATGTAAACCTTCCAAAATAAGAGAGAAAAGGCATATAAGTATTGTAGCGTGAAGTGAAATAACAGCCCAAGAAGCGATAAATATGAACATGAAAACATGATTCAAAATGGACGTATCAGCCACCAGCCCTCTAAGGGCTGGTGCGCCACCCTTGGGGCCTTTTGTTTCTCTCCCGGGTGGGTGGCCCCTCCCGGTAGAACTCTAGAACCCATTCGTCACTCCGGGTACTTTATCGGTAATGCCCGAAAACCTTCCAAAACCCAAATGGATACTTCGGATACCCTCGTGACGTCCAGGATCTCATCCGGGACTCCGAACAACCTTCGGTAACCAACATCAATAATTCAACTATATCGAAAACGTCAATGAACCTTAAGTGTGCAAACCGTGCGGGTTCGAGAACTATGCAGACATGACCTAAGACACTCTCCGGTTAATAACCAATAGCGGGACCTAGATGCCCATATTGGCTCCTACATATTCTATGAAGATGTTCATCGGTTCAACCTCTTTGTCAAGGATTCAGTTAATCCCCTATGTTATTCCCTTTGTCCATCGGTATGTTACTTGCCCGAGATTTGATCGTCGGTATCTCTATACCTAGTTCAATCTCATTACCGCCAAGTCTCTTTACTCATTCTGTAATACAAGATCATGTGACTGACTCCTTAGTCATATTGCTTACAAGGCTTATTGTGATGTTGTATTACCGAGTGGGCCCCGAGATACCTCTTCGTCATACGGAGTGACAAATCCCAATCTCGATTCACGCCAACCCAATAGAAACCTTCGGAGATACCTGTAGAGCACCTTTATAGTCACCCGGTTACGTTGCGACCTTTGATACACACAAGGTATTCCTCTAGTGTCCGGGAGTTGCATGATCTCATGGTCATAGGAACTAATACATTGACATGCAGAAAACATTAGCAATAAACTGACACGATCATATGCTATGTTTATAGTTTGGGTCTTGTCTATCACATCATTCTCCTAATGATGTGATCCCATTATCAAGTGACAACACTTGTCTATGTCCAGGAAACATTGACCATCTTTGATCAATGAGCTAGTCAACTAGAGGCTCACTAGGGACAGTGTGTTGTCTATGTATCCATGCATGTATTTGAGATTCCAATCAATACAATTCCAGCATGGTTAATAAACGGTTATCATGAACAAGGAAATATAATAAAAACCAATTTATTATTGCCTCTAGGGCATATTTCCAACAGTCTCCCACTTGCACTAGAGTCAATAATCTAGTTCACATCACTATGTGATTGTAATGAATCTAACACCCATGGGGTTTTATTATATATTGCTTGTGAGAGAGGTTTTTAGTCAACGGGTCTGAATCTTTCAGATCCGTGTGTGCTTTACAAATCTCTGTGTCATCATGTAGATGCTACTACCACGCGCCATTTGGAACTATTCTAAATGACTGCTCCACTATACGAATCCGGTTACTACTCAGAGTTATCCGGATTAGTGTCAAACTTGCATCGATGTAACCCTTTACAACAAACTCTTTTATCACCTCCATAATCAAGAAAAAAATCCTTAGTCCACTAGTTACTAAGGATAAATTTGACCGTTATCCAGTGATCCATTCCTGGATCACTCTTTGTACCCCTTGACATACTCATCGCAAGGCAAACATTAGGTGCGGTACAGAGCATGGCATAATATAGAGCCTACGACTAAGGCATAGGGTACGACCTTCATCCTTTCTCTTTCTTCTACTTTGGTCGGGTTTTGAGTCTTACTCAAATTCACACCTTACAATACAGTCAAGAACTCCTTCTTTGGATAATCTATTTTGAACTCCTTCAAAATCTTGTCATAATATGTATTCATTTGAAAGTTCTATTAACTGTTTTGATCTATCTCTATACATCTTGTTGCTCATTGTCCAAGTAGCTCAATCCAGGTTTTCCTTTGAAAAAACACTTTTCAAACAACCCTATATGCTTTCCAGAAATTCTACATCATTTCCGAGCAACGATATGTCAACCACATATACTCATCAGAAATTCTATAGTGCTCCCACTCACTTTGTTGGAAATACAAGTTTCCCATAAACTATGTATAAACCCCAAAACTTTGATCACTCCTCAAAGTACTTATTCCAACTCCAAGATGCTTGCTCCAGTCCATGGAAGGATCGCTAGAGCTGGCATACTTGTTAGCATCATTAGGATCGACAAAACCTTCTGGTTGTATCACATACAACCTTTCCTCAAGGAAACCGTCGAGGAAAAAATGTTTGGACATCCATCTACAAGATTTCTAGTAAATATTGCAGCAACTGCCAACATAATTCCAACAAACTTTAGCATCGCTACGAGTTAGAAAGTCTCATCATAGTCAACTCTTTGAACTTGTCGAAAACATCTTTGCGACAACTCGAGCTTTGTTAACAGTGGCATTCACCATCATCGTCTATCTTACTTTTAAAGATTCATCTGTAATTAATAGTCTGACGACCATCAAGTAGTTCTTCCAAAGTCCACAATTTGTTTTCATACATGGATCCTCTCTCGGATTTCATGGCCTCCAGCCATTGGTCAGAATCCGGTCCCACCATCGCTTCTCCATAGCTCGTAGGTTCATTGTTATCCAGCAACATGACCTCCAAGACAGGATTACCGTACCACTCTGGAGTAGTGCATGTCCTTGTCGACCTATGAGGTTTGGAAGTAACTTTACCTGAAGCTTCATGATCACCATACTGGCTACCACTTCAACTGGTGTAGGCGCCACAGGAACAGCTTCCTGAGCCGTTCTACTCTCTGGTTGAAGTGATGGTTCAAAATCACATCAAGTTCTACCATCCTCCCACTCAATTCTTTCGAGAGAAACAATTTCTTGAGAAAGGACATGTTTCCAGAAACAAACACTTTGCTTTTGGATCTGAGATAGGAGGTATACCCAACTATTTTGGGTATCCTATGAAGATGCATTTATCCGCTTTGGGTTTGAGCTTATCAGAGTGGAACTTTTTCACATAAGTGTCACAGCCCCAAAAATTTTAGAAATGACAGCTTAGGTTTCTCCAAACCATAATTCATACGGTGTCATCTCAACGGAATTACATGGTGCCTATTTAAAGTGAATGCGGTTGTATCTAATGCCTAACTTAAAACCGATAGTGGTAGGTAATTCGATAAGAGACATCATAGTATGCACCATATCCAATAGGGCACGAGTATGACGTTCGTACACATTATCACACTTTGGTGTTCCAGGTGGCATTAGTTGTGAAACAATTTCCACACTATCTTAATTGTGTACCAAACTCATAACTCAGATATTCATCTCTACGATGATATCATAGACATTTTATCCTCTTGTTCCGACGATCTTCAATATCACTCTGAAATTACTTGAAGCTTTCAACAATTCAGACTTGTGTTAAGTAAATATACTAGTATCTACTCACATGACGATATGCACTGCATGCCTCAACACTCATTGGAGCGCATACACCAAAATGTATTACCTCCAATAAGTTACTTTCTTGTTCCATCTCACTGAAAACAAGGCCTTCAGTCATCTTGCCCATGTGGCATGGTTAGCATGTCTCAAGTGATTCAAAATCAAGTGATCCAAACGGTCCATCTCCATGGAGTTTCTTCATGCATTTACACCAATAGGCATGGTTCGCATGTCTCAAACAATTGAAAAACGAATGAGTCCAAAGATCCATCAGTGTGGAGCTTCTTCATGCGTTTTACACCAATATGACTCAAGCGGCAGTGCCACAAGTAAGTGGTACCATCATTACGATTTTGTTTCTTTTGGCACCAAATATTATGAACATGTGTAATACTAAGATCAAGATTCAATAAATCATTCACATTAGGTGCATGACCATTGAAGGTATTATTCAAGTAAACAGAATAACCATTATTCTCTTTATATGAATAACCATATTGCAATAAACACCATCCAATCATGTTCATGCTCAACAAAAATACCAAACAACATTTAGCTACAACACTAATCTTGAAAGTAGAAGGAGCATGCGATGGTGATCACATCAACCTTGGAAACACTTCCAATACACATCGTCACCTCGCCTTTAGCTAGTCCCCGTTTATTCCGTAGCTTTTATTTCGAGTTACTAACACTTAGCAACCGAACTGATATGTAATACGCCGGTGCTACTAGGAGTACTAGTAAGGTACACATAAATATAATGTATATCCTATATACTTTCGGTGACTTTGCCATCCTTCTCATCTAGCAAGTATCAAGGGAAGTGTTGCTTCAGTGTCCGTTCCCCTCATATTAGAAGCACTTAGTCTCGTGTTTGGGGTCAACCTTGGGTTTCTTCACTATAGCGGCAACTGGTTTGCCATTCACAAAGTATCCCTTCTTGCCCTTGCCCTTCTCGAAACTAGTGGTTTCACTAACCATCAACAATTGATGCTCCTACTTGATTTCTACTTTCACGGTGTCAAACATCGCGAATAACTCAGGGATCATCATCCCTATCCCTGACATGTTATAGTTCATCACGAAGCTCGGTAGCTAAGTGGCAGTGACTTTGAAGAACTATGTCAATCACTATCTTATCTGGAAGATCAACTCCCACTTGATTCAAGCGATTGTAGTTCCCACACAATTTGCGCACATGCTCAACGATTGAGCTTTTCTCCCTTACTTAGCATGCCAAGAATAGGTCGCGTACCTCTCAATGCACGCATGAGACTGAAATCCCAATTTCAGCTCTTGGAACATCTCATATGTTCTATGATGTTCAAAACGTCTTCGTCGCCTCAATTATAAGCCGTTAAGCATTTACTCATTGAACTATCATGTAGTCATCAAAAAACGTGTATGTCAGATGTTCGCAACATCCACAGACGACGCTCGGGGTATAGCACACTGAGTGGTGCATTAAGGACATTAGCCTTCTATGCAGCAATGAGGACAATCCTCAGCTTACGGACCTAGTCCGCATAATTGCTACTATCATCTTTCAACTAAATTTTCTCTAGGAACATAAAAACAGTAGAGCTACAATGCAAGCTACAACATAATTTGCAAAGACCTTTTGACTATGTTCATGATAATGAGTTCAATTAATCATATTATTTATGAAGTCCCACTCAAATTGTCATCCTTCTGGTTATTTGAGTGGTACATGATCCAAATTCACTAACTCAAGTCCGATCATCACATGAGTTGAGTTTAGCTTCAATGGTGAACATCTCCATGTTCATCATATCCACTATATGACTCATGCTCGACCTTTCGGTCTCTTGAGTTCCGAGGCCATGTCTGTACATGCTAGGCTCGTCAAGTTTAACCCGAGTGTTCTGGGTGTGCAACTTTTTTGCACCCGTTGTATCTGCACGTAGAGTCTATCACACCCGATTATCACATGGTGTCTCGAAACGACGAACTGTCACAATGGTGCACAGTCAGGGAGAACACAATTTTATCTTGAAATTTTAGTGAGAGATCACCTTATAATGTTACCGTCATCCTAAGCAATACAAGGTGCATAAAAGGTTTAACATCACATGCAAATCGTAAGTGACATGATATGGCCATGAACTTGTGCTTCTTGATCTCCATCACCAAAGCACCGGCATGATCTCCATCGTCACCAGTGCCACACCATGATCTCCATCATCATGATTTCAATCATTGTGCTGCCATCAAGGTTGTCACACCAACTATGTTGTTACTACAAAAACTACTACTAGCGATAAAGCAAAAGCATCACCAAGTGCAAAATAATAAAAACAACCCTATGGCTCCCGCCGACTGTCGTGGCATGGACGTGCAAGTCGATATCTAACTACTACAACATGATCATCTCATACATCCAATATATCATATCATGTCTTTGGCCATATAACATCACATGCATACCCTGGAAAAACAAGTTAGACGTCCTCTAATTTGTTGTTGCAAATTTTATGTGGCCGCCATGGGTATCTAGTATGATCGCATCTTACTTACGCAAAACCACAACGGTGATATACAAGTTGCTATTTAACATTCTCCAAGGACCGCCTCGGTCAAATCCGATTCAACTAAAGTTGGAGAAACTAACACCCGCCAGTCATCTTTATGCAACAAGTTGCATGTCCATGAATGAAACCAATCTCTCGTAAGCCTACGAGTACTGTTGGTCTGGGCTGCTTCATCCAACAATGCCGCCGAATGAAGAAAAGACTAAGGAGTGCAGAAAATTGAACATCAACACCCAAAAACTCTGTTGTGTTCTACTCGAGATGTTATCTACGCATAGACCTAGCTCATGATGCCACTATTGGGGAACGTTGAATGGGAAACAAAAAAATCCTACGCACATGCAATACCTGTCCATGGTGATGATCATCTATGAGAGGGGAGAGTGGATCTACGTACCTTTGAAGATTGCTAAGCGGAAGCGTATATAACGCGGCTGATGTAGTGGAACATCTTCGTGATCCAAATCGCAGTACGTCACGAGATCATATCACGAACCGTCCTGCGATCTCATCACGATCCATCCAATCTAGTGCCGAACGGATGGCACCTCTTCGTTCAGCACACGTGCATCTCGATGATGATCTCCGCCTTCTTGATCCAGCCAGAGAGACGAAGAGGTAGTTGAATTCTCTGGAGCACGATGGCATGGCGGTGATGATGGTGGAGCTACTCCGACAGGGCTTCGTCGTACCGTATCGAACAAGCTACGGCGTGTCACGAAGTGGTGGAGGGAGAGAGGGTTGCGCCTTGGCTTGAGGTGTCAAAATCCTCTCTCACCTCCACTATATATAGGAGGAAGGGGAGGGGTGGCGCCCTACGGCAGGGCCCTAGGGTTTGGCCGAACCAAAGGGAGAGGGAGGAGTCCGCCTCCAACACAACTTGAAAGGAGTCCTTGTTCCCAATTCGATTTTGGCCCTTTCCTCCTTTCCTTTTTCTCCTTTGGACGAAATAGCCTCTTTGGGATGTCCACCAGCCCACTAAGGGTTGGTGTGCCACCATTGGGCCTTTTTGGTTCTCTCTCGAGTGGGTGGCTCCTCCCGGTAAAACTCCAGAACCCATTCGTCACTCCCAGTACTTTACCGGTAATGCCCGAAAACCTTCCGAAAGCCAAATGGATACTTCCTATATATCAATATTCGTCTCCGGACCATTCCAGAAACCCTCGTGACGTCTGGGATCTCATCCAGACTGCGAACAACCTTCGATAACCAACATCAATAATTCAACTATACCAAAAATGTCATAAAATCTTAAGCGTGCAGACCTTGCGGGTTCAAGAACTATGTAGACATGACCTGAGACACTCTCCAGTCAATAACCAATAGCGGGACGTGGATGCCCATATTGGCTCCTACATATTCTATGAAGATCTTCATCGGTTGAACTTCTATGTCAAGGACTCAGTTAATCTCGTATGTTATTCCCTTTGTCCATCGGTATGTTACTTGCCTGAGATACGATCGTTGGTATCTCTATACCTAGTTCAATCTTGTTACTGCCAAGTCTCTTTACTCGTTCCGTAATACAAGATCACGTGACTAACTCCTTAGTCACATTGCTTGCAAGGCTTATTATGATGTTGTATTACCAACACTAGTAGAAAAGAGGGCTTTGGTCCACTTGATGAAATCCCATTAGTCCCGGTTCACTCACGAACCGGGACCCATGGGGGTATCGGTCCCGGTTCGTGAGGCCACGGAGCCGGCCGAGCCTCGTGGGCCATTGGTCCTGGTTCGTATGATCCCCTTGGTTCCAGTTCTAGACATGAACCGGGACCAATGTGCCTCGCTCCTGGACCACAACCATTAGTCCCGGTTTGTGGCTCGAACCGGGAGCAAATGTTGAACATTAGTCTCGGTTCCAGCCACAAACCGGGACCAATGGTTGGCCTATATATACCCCCTGCCCGCGAGCAAAGTAGTGCATTGCTCTATTTTTTTGGCCGGCTGTGGGAGAGCTTTGTGGTGCTCTAGCTCACCTCCTATGCACATGAGGTATTCGATGAAATGCCCGAGCCACATTTAAGCTTTCTCCTCTCGAATCTCCTTGTCCAAGCTCCATTTTCCTCGAGTTTTGTGTAGCTTTAGCAGTCCGTCCTATCTCGTCCCCATCCTCACCGCCATCGATCGCCCGCACCCATCTCGGCACTGACACCACCGTGGTTAGTCTCTTCTTCTTATCTTTTTTCTAAAAGAAAAAAGATCTTACTTGTATGATTTAGATAGATACTTATGTAATTTTCTTACTTTTATTATTGTTTGTTATTATATAGTGCGATGGTTTTGGTATCCACCTCCGTCGGTCCTCGTCCTATCTATGATTCGGATGTGGTATATATTATATTTTATAACTATTTCTTTTATTTAGTGTTTATGACAATTATGCCGACCAACGTGACATAGATTTTTTAATCTAGAAGGTATGTGAACCAGAAATTCCAACCGACATAGAAATTCTTGCCGAGAAGTTAAATTTGGTTGAAAACTAAAACAATTACTTGAAACAACAATTACAAAGAGTTGAAGAGGAGAAGATGATATTGGAGTTGGATGTTGTCGATGTCATCGACAATCACAAGATCAAGATGGATGCAATGTGCTTGAAGATTAGAAAATATGTCATTCATACTGAGGCTTGGTATCATTATGTCGTTGGATCAATTGGTACCTTAGTTGCGGTTATGATCACATTTGTTGTTGCATTTAAATTTTATAGTTTCAATGTATGTTCTAATTAGATTCTCTAGAAAGTTATATGTTGTTCAATAATGAGAACTATGTATGAACGTTATGTATTTATTTTGGTCACTATTGTACTTTGGCTTTAATGTGATGATGAATTTCTATTAATTTGGTCACTTCTCTATTCATCATATGTTGTAATGGTTTCTAATACACTTTATTATATAACGCACGTAGATGAACCAGCAATGGATGTACGGTGACCGACGCACCTCCGAGTATATTAAGGGCCTGCATAATATTTCGAAACGGCTGAGGCAAACAAGCAGAATGGTTTTCTGCATGGTCCATATACTGTCTGTGGGAATACGAACGCTTTATCCAACTATAAAACCCTTCACTTCCACCTGCTTCAGAAGGGTTTTATGGCACACTATAATGTTTGGACCAATCACGGAGAAAGAGGGGTTATGACAGAAGACAAAGTAGAAGAAGAGGATGATAACAACTACCCGTCCCCAGAATACGGTGATGCTGCAATGGGGGAAGCTGAAGATCAAGAGGAACTAGACGATGTGCCCGATGATGTTCTTCGTCGGGTCATTGTTGATGCACATAGATAATGTGAAAGTGAAAGGAGAAGTTGAAGTTCGATCGCATGTTAGAGGATCATAGAAAAGGGTTGTACCCAAATTGCGAAGATGACAACACAAAGCTCGGTACCACATTGGAATTGCTGCAATGGAAGGCAGACAATGGTGTATCTGACAAGGGATTTAGTTCGCTACTAAAAATAATGAAGAAGAAACTTCCAAAGGATAACGAATTGCTCGACGGTACGTACGAAGAAAAGAAGGTTTTATGCCCTCTAGGATTGGAGGTGCAGAAGATACATGCATGCCCTAATGACTGCATCCTCTACCGCGGTGCGTACGAGGATTTGAACGCATTCCCGGTATGCTGCGCATTGCGGTATAAGATGAGAAGAGATGCCCCTGGTGATGTTGAGGGCCAGCACACCGGGAAGATGGTTCCTGTCAAGGTGATGTGGTATGCTCCTATAATACCACGGTTGAAATGTCTGTTCAGAAACAAAAATCATGCCGAGTTTATGCAATGGCACATAAAAGACCGTAAGAAAGACGGGAAGTTGACAGCACCCACTGACGGGTCGGAGTGGAGAAAGATTGAGAGAAAGTGGAGCGACTTTACACGTGACCCAAGGAACATATGGTTTGGTTTAAGAGTAGATGGCGTTAATCCTTTTAGGGAGCAGAGCAGCAAGCATAGCACATGGCATGTGACTCTATGTATGTATAACCTTCCTCCTTGGTTGTGCATGAAGCGGAAGTTCATTATGATTCCAGTGCTCATCCAAAGCCCTAAGCAACCCGACAATGAGATTGATGTGTACCTAAGGCCATTAGTTGATGAACTTTTACAGCTATGGAATGGAAATGGTGTACATGTGTGGGATGAGAACGAACGGAAGGAATTTGACCTACATGCGTTGTTGTTTGTAACCATCAAAGATTCGCCTGCTCTCAGTAACCTTTTAGGACAGAAAAACAAGGGATACAACGCATGCACACACACTGTTTAGATGACACCAACCGTATATATTTGGACAAATGCAGGAAGAATGTGTACTTGGGGCATCGTCGATTTCTTCCCACCAACCATCAACGTCGAAAGAAAGGAAAGCATTTCAAAGATGAGGCAGATCACCGGAAGAAGCCCGCCCTCCGTACTGGTGATCACATACTTGATATGGTCAATGATTTACATGTAATCTTCGGAAAGGGTCCTCGAGGAATATTTGTTTCGAATGACGATGTGGGACGCGCACACATGTGGAAGAATAAATCTATATTTTGGGACCTACCCTATTGGAAAGACCTAGAGGTCCGCTCTGCAATCGATGTGATGCACGTAACGAAGAATCTTTGTGTGAACCTGCTAGGCTTCTTGGGAGTGTATGGGAAGACAAAAGATACACCGGAGGCATGGGAGGAACATCAACGTGTGCATGAAAAAGACGACATGCATCCAAAGCAGCATGAAGGTCCTGCCAGCTACGCTCTTACCAAAGAAGAGAAGGAAATCTTCTTTGAATGCCTGCTCAGTATGAAGGTCCCCTGTGGCTTCTCGTCGAATATAAAGGTAATAATAAATATGGCTGAGAAAAAGTTCCAAAACCTAAAGTCTCATGACTGCCACGTGATTATGACGCAACTGCTTCCGGTTGCATTGAGGGGGCTTCTAACGGAAAACGTTCGATTAGCCATTGTGAAGCTATGTGCATTCCTCAATGCAATCTCTCAGAAGGTGATTGATGGGGTCATAGTCCTAGGGTAGGGTCATCGGCCTGCCCTACATGTCCTACCCAAGGACTACCCCACACAAAGGACAGGACCTTAAGTCTACCCCGACTGAATTAAGGAGTCCCCGTCATCCAGTCGGTAACAGGCCCGGAATCATCCAGTCGGAGACTAGCATTCGGAGGGCACCACGCCAACCGACTGGATACACTCGGTACATCGTAACCTCTCTGGAGGGAAACTGCCGTACATTTCCGCGTGCATTTATTAGCATTTAGAGCATACGTTACCTGTAACGTATGCACTCAATCGCCACTACTCCACCCCTGAGTCAGAACCGTTGTGGAGGGCAGCGCACTCTATATAAGCCGCCCTCTCCCACTGGTCAAGGGGTTAGCAAATCACTGTATTCCATATTACACTCGGTAACAAGCTCCGAGAGCACTGAGACGTAGGGCTGTTACCTCCACCGCAGAGGGGCCTGAATTCATACAACCTCGCCGTAGCTAGGACTCTACCCATCTCATTCGTACACTATACATCTACTGTCAGGCTTATACCCACGACAGTTGGCGCCCACCGTGGGGCAGGCGTCTAAGCGACTTCCGACGAGTTTGCGACTACTTCCTTTCGTCATGTCGTCTGGTGGAGATTCAAGCATGGGTCGCCAGATCCTCTTCGGCGTTCTCTCCTTCACCATCGACGACTCGGCGTGGCTTCGGGAGGCGCCTCTCGACGTCGAGATGCTTCCCCATCGCGGGGCCACGCACTTCCGTGTTGGCGCTCGCGGCGTTCTCCTTCTCCAACAATCGACTCCATTATCGACGTGCACCTCAACAAGTGGTCTCGCGGTCCACGTCTCCAACGTTGGGTGCAACATGCCCGAGCGCGTCAGATCGCGTCCTCTCAGGTGGCAGTTCTGGAGTCTGTTGTGGTTGCCCCGCGTTCCCAGTGCTCGGGCTCGGTTCCGACTGAGCTCCCTTCGAGTATGCGGGTCGTGGGCCTGCAGCAGAAGTACACATGGCCAACTCCCACGAAGATCCCCGTCAAGCCGACCGAGGTGAAGTCGGCGAAGCATCCGGTGCACGCCGTCCGCCTCGTCGTTCTGCCAGTCGGCACACTCGGCGGAGCAACGTGGAGTTGTTCCGCACACCTCTCCTCAACCTAGCCGCGGCTGCCCAGATTGCCGATTCCCTCCAGCCGACTGATTCAGAGGCAGGAAGGGGAATCGAGCAAATCCGAGCTCTGTTGCGCACGGCGCAACAGCAGAATTCGGCAGTCTCCCAGTCACACAATCGGATCCACAATAGTTCCGTCTATGCAAACACGCATCGATCGGTTCACAACCCTGGTTCTCATCAGCATCGCCGCCGCTCACGCACCCCTTCGTGGGGTGGGCCCTATGGGTCCCGACATCATGATGATCGGCGTTCGGTCGACGACACTTACGACCCAAGACCCGACGCGAGGGGGCGAATCGCCCAGCGAAGAGTCGACAGGGGTCGAGGCCACCGCGATGGTCGCGATATGGATCGTCCGAGTGGAAGCAGGACCATCGTGTCCGGCCCCGAGTGTTTTAGTCGAGCCATCTGCTCGGCTGACATCCCGCCCAACTTCCGATTGGCGGCGGGAATCGGTAAATTTACAGGGGAGTCCAAGCCCGAAACATGGCTAGACGACTACCGAGTGGAAGTCCAGATCGGAGGAGGAGACGACCATGTCGCTATGATGCACCTCCCTCTGATGCTCGACGGCTCGGCTCGAGCTTGGATGAACCAGTTGGCCCCCTCAAGCATTTACAGTTGGGCAGATCTGGCCCGAGTGTTCATCAGAATCTTCGAAGGGACGTGCAAACGCCCTGCAGGCCTCGTGGAGCTTCAGCACTGTGTCCAAAAGCCGAATGAGACCTTGCGCGACTTCATCCAGCGATGGACAACTCTCTACCACACGGTGGAGAACGTCACCGAGCATCAAGCGGTCTGCGCATTCAAGGCAGGCGTACGGTACAGAGAGTTGTACTTGAAGTTCGGCCGAACGGGCGACATCTCCATGAGCAAGATGATGGAGATAGCAGCTCGCTATGCAAATGGCGAAGAAGAGGACCGCATCCGGAGCGGCAAACACAAGACAGTCGGCGATGCCGACGGAGGTAACACTCGGAAGCAGAAACAAAAGGTTCCGCCCACACCGCAAGCAGAAGCTGCGGCTGTGACCAGCGCCAAGTTCAAGGGCAAAGGGAAAGCGCAGTTTACCCCCAAGAAGAAGCCGTTCAACAATCCCATCCTGGACCAGTCTTGCCCAATTCACACAAAGATGGACGAAGAGGGCAACCCCATATACGCGAAGCACACCACTCGGCAGTGCCGTCTCTTGATCCAGGGGTTCAGCGAAGGGCAACCGAGTGAGAAGAATCCCGAACAGGATGAGGAGGACAAGGAGGATTCGTTCCCCCCAAGTCCATGCAACCCTCATGATTTTTGCTGACGTCGAAAGCAAGAGTCGACTGAAGTTGGTGAACAGAGAGGTCAACATGGCCGTTCTGACTGCTCCCAATTTTCTTAAATGGTCTCAGACTGCGATCACCTTTGATCAGTCGGATCATCCAACGCATGTCCCCACCCCAGGAAGACAGGCTCTGGTCGTCGACCCGATGGTGGAAGGAGTCCGACTGCGCAAAGTCCTCATGGACGGCGGTAGCGGACTGAACATCATGTACGTTGACACTCTCAAGGGAATGGGCATTCCGATGTCCCGACTCAGCAAGAGCAATATGCAGTTCCACAGAGTCGTCCCTGGACGGAAGGCCAAGTCACTGGGCTAGATCGCATTGGAAGTCATCTTCGGCTCTGACAAGAACTTTCGCAAGGAGAAGCTCACGTTTGAGGTGGTAGACTTCCAGAGCGCTTACCACACAATTTTGGGCCGCCCGGCGTACGTGAGTTTCATGGCACGTCTGTGCTATGTGTACTTGAAGCTGAAGATGCCCGGTCCAAAAGGCGTTATCACCATCACAGGCAACCGTCAGCGTGCCGAGGAGTGTCTGCAGGAAGGATCAAGAATCGCTGACCAGCAGATGGCGGTACTCGAGCTCGACGAGTACAAGAAGACAGTCGACCCTGCCGACCTGATGCCCTCAAAGAAACCAGCCTCTGAGTCCGCGTTTCAGTCGGCGGGCGAGAAGAAGAAAGTCAGCATCCACCCGACGGACGACTCAGCCGCCCCGACGAACATCTCCACCACCCTCGATCCTAAATAGGAAGCCGAGCTCACCCAATTCCTCCGTGAGAACTGGGACATCTTCGCATGGAAACCATCTGACATGCCGGGTGTACCCAGGGAGTTGGCTGAGCACCGACTGCATGTGGATCCCGCCGCTCGGCCTGTCGAAGAGCGCCTGCGCCGGTCCGGCGCGCATAAGAGGAAGGCAATCGGAGAGGAGGTGGCCAAGCTACTGGCTGCCAACTTCATTCGCGACGTTCACCACTCCGAGTGGCTCGCAAATGTCGTCATGGTGCCCAAGAAGGACAAGTCACTCCGAATGTGCATTGACTTCAAGCACCTCAATAAGGTCTGCCCGAAAGACCGTTTTCCGCTCCCCAGCATAGATCAAATTGTCGATTCGACTGCGAGGTGCGAGCGGTTGTCATTTCTTGATGCCTATTCGGGCTATCATCAGATCCGTCTGTATGGTCCCGACGAGTTAAAAACAGCCTTCATCACCCTGTTTGGGTGCTTCTGCTACATCACTATGCCTTTTGGTCTGAAGAATGCAGGAGCCACCTTTATGCGCATGATCCAAAAATGTCTCCTTGACCAGATCGGTCGCAATGTGGAGGCATACATGGATGATATCGTAGTCAAGTCACGCAAAGGTTCCGACCTGCTGACTGACTTGGCAGAAACATTTGCCAACCTTCGTAGGTACGATATCAAGCTCAACCCAGCCAAGTGTTCATTCGGTGTTCCCAGCGGAAAGTTACTCGGTTTCTTCGTTTCCGAACGAGGGATCGACGTTAACCCCGAAAAGATCGGGACCATTGTCCAAATGGAGAGGCCGCTCAGAATACACGATGTTCAACGGCTCACAGGTTGCCTAGCGGCTTTGAGCAGGTTCATCAGTCGACTCGACGAAAAAGCACTTCCTCTGTACCGACTCATGAAGAAGTCGGATACCTTCGAGTGGACAGACGAAGCACAAGTTGCATTCGACGACCTCAAAGTCCTACTTTCCACCCAGCCGGTTCTTACTGCTCCACTCAGTAAAGAGCCCCTTCTTCTATATATCGCGGCTACAAATCAAGTCGTCAGTACTGTTCTTATAGTCGAGCGAGAAGAAGAAGGCAAAGCATACAAAGTTCAGCGGCCAGTGTACTACGTCTCCGAAGTCCTGACCCCTTCCAAGCAGAGGTATCCCCATTATCAGAAACTTATCTATGGGATCTACATGACTGCGAAGAAGGTGGCCCATTATTTCCAAGACCACTCGGTATCTGTCGTTTCTGACGCTCCGTTGTCGGAAATTCTCCACAACCGAGACGCGTCAGGCCGAGTGGCGAAGTGGGCAATGGAGATGTTGTACTGTGACATCAAGTTCGAGGCCAAGAAAGCTATTAAGTCTCAAGCCCTGGCTGACTTTATAGTAGAATGGGTAGAACAACAGCAACCGACTCACATCTACTCGGCTCATTGGACAATGTTCTTCGATGGGTCTAAGATGTTGAATGGATCCGGCGCTGGTGTTGTGATCATATCACCCAAAGGCGACAAGCTCAAGTACGTGCTCCAGATACACTATGATTCCTCCAACAACGAGGCAGAGTATGAAGCTCTCCTCTACAGATTGCGCATGGCCATCTCACTCGGCGTCCGTCGCCTGATGGTCTACGGCGATTCAGATTTGGTGGTCAACCAAGTGATGAAAGAGTGGGACGTAAGGAACCCCACCATGACAGTGTACTGCAATGCAGTGAGGAAGCTGGAGAAGAAGTTTGAAGGTCTAGAGCTCCATCATGTTCCAAGACTGAAGAACCAAGCGGCTGATGAGTTGGCGAAACTCGGATCCACTCGGAGACCAGTCCCGAGTGATGTCTGCCTCGAGCACCTCCATCTTCCCTCAGTCAAAGAAGATCCCTTCACAGAAGAACCGATACAGCCTAAGAGCGCAACAGATCCGACTGAAGTCGATGTACCTGCTGTGGTTGATTTGGTCACGGAGATTCTGGTTGTCACTCCCGATTGGACTGTGCCGATCATCGCATATATCCTAAGGCAAGAACTTCCAGAAGATGAAGTCCAAGCCAGGCAAATAGTTCGCAGGTCGAAGGCATTCACTGTCATTGACGGTCAATTATACAAGGAGAGTGTTTCGGGCGTTCTGCAACGCTGCATTTCCCCTGAGGAAGGGCAGTTGATCTTAGAAGATATTCACTCGGGAACCTGCGGTCATCACGCTTCTTGAAGAGCGATCGTCGCCAAGGCATTCAGAGCTGGTTTCTTTTGGCTGCAGGCCAACGAGATGGCTAAAGATATGGTCGACCGATGTGAAGGCTGTCAGTTCTACTCCAACAAGTCCCACAAGCCAACATCTGCGCTAAAGACAATCCCACTTGTGTGGCCATTTGCAGTTTGGGGTTTAGACACAGTCGGACCATTCAAGACAGGTCAAAAAGGCTACACACATCTGTTGGTGGCAGTCGACAAGTTTACAAAATGGATAGAAGCGAAGCCTATCAAGAAACTCGATGCCTCAACAGCTCTCAAGTTTGTCAGGGACATCATTTCCAGATTCGGGGTGCCTCACAGCATAATCACAGACAATGGGACAAACTTCGACTCGGACAGATTCAAAGGCTTCTGTGCGAGTTAGGGTATCTGAGTGGATTTTGCTTCCGTAGCACATCCTCAATCCAATGGGCAAGCTGAGAGGGCGAATGGACTTATTCTTCAAGGTTTGAAGCCCCGACTCTTGCGAGAGGTAGGACACGCTGATGGTGCATGGGTCACCGAGTTACCTTCAGTGCTTTGAGGCCTCCGCACCACTCCGAACAGATCAACAGGGCGATTACCGTTCTTCCTCGTTTATGGAGCAGAAGCGGTCCTTCCGAGTGACCTGCTTCACAATGCCCCGCGAGTCGAACTCTTCTCCGAAGCCGAAGCAGAACAAGCAAGGCAAGATGGAGTCGATCTTCTAGAGGAGGAGCGCGAGATGGCACTTACTCGCTCAGCAATTTACCAGCAAGATCTGCGACGCTTTCATGCACGTCACGTCAGGAGTCGCGCATTCCAAGCTGGCGATTTGGTGCTCCGAGTGGATCAGCAAAGACCACACAAGTTGGCTCCGGTCTGGGAAGGGCCTTTCATCATTTCTAAGGTGCTGAACAACGGGGCATACAGACTCTACAATATTCAGAGGGAGACGGACGAGCCGCACGCATGGAACGGAGATCTCCTCAAGCGTTTTTATACGTGATCGTCGACTCAAGCAGTGTAACGGACAAGTTTGAAGAAATAATATATTCAGCAGATTCAGTTTTGTGCAGATTCAGAGTTCTCCCACACACACAAAAAAAAACTTAGCTGCGGGCATGCATCGCCTAAGTACTCACTTCCTTCGAGTGTGCACTATACGTCACACTCGGGGACTTAGCTGCGATCCTGAATCGCCTAAGTACTCACTTCCTCCGAGTGTGCACTATACGTCACACTCGGGGACTTAGCTGCGATCCTGAATCGCCTAAGTACTAACCTCCTCCGAGTGTGCACTATACGTCACACTCGGGGACTTAGCTGCGATCCTGAATCGCCTAAGTATTAACCTCCTTTGAGTGTGCACTATACGTCGCACTCGCGGACTTAGCTGCGATCCTGAATCGCCTAAGTATTAACCTCCTTCGAGTGTGCACTATACGTCGCACTCGGAGACTTAGCTGCGATCCTGAATCGCCTAAGTATTAACCTCCTTCGAGTGTGCACTATACGTCGCACTCGGGGACTTAGCTGCGATCCTGAATCGCCTAAGTATTAACCTCCTTCGAGTGTGCACTATACGTCGCACTCGGGGACTTAGCTGCGATCCTGAATCGCCTAAGTATTAACCTCCTTCAAGTGTGCTCTATACGTCGCACTCGGGGACTTAGCTGCGATCCTGAATCGCCTAAGTATTAACCTCCTTCGAGTGTGCACTATACGTCGCACTCGAGGACTTAGCTGTGATCAAGAATCACCTAAGTAATAACTTCCTCCGAGTGTGAACTATACGTCACACTCGGGGACTTAGCTGTGATCAAGAATCACCTAAGTAATAACTTCCTCCGAGTGTGAACTATACGTCACACTCGGGGACTTAGCTGTGATCAAGAATCACCTAAGTAATAACTTCCTCCGAGTGTGAACTATACGTCACACTCGGGGACTTAGCTGTGATCAAGAATCACCTAAGTAATAACTTCCTCCGAGTGTGAACTATACGTCACACTCGGGGACTTAGCTGCGATCCTGAATCGCCTAAATAGTAACCTCCTCCGAGTGTGCACTATACGTCACACTCGGGAACTTAGACGTGACCAAGAATCACCTAAGTCTTAATCTTCTCCGAGTACGCACGAAGTGTTGCACTCGACACAGCATTCAAACAAAAGACTAAATGTTTTCATTCCGACTCCAACAGTCTGGAAACAATAATTGACTCGGTGCGGATCAAGCTTACCCGCACCGATTTAAAAGTATGATGGCCAACACAAGTGGCCAGAGTATCTTACAGGTAAACACTCGGCATACCGAGGATAAAGTTTGATCAAGCGTCAGCTGGGCCGGCGTCGGGACTGGAGGGATCCACAAAAGTGTCCAAGTCGATTCCATCAGCGACGCGGGTAGCAGTCTCAAGGAACGTCTCCATGAAGTCTTCGAATCGAAGCTTCTTCGTGTTGGCGACCTTCAATGCTTTCAGCTTATCTTCCCGCACCTCCTTGCAATGGACTCGGACCAAGGACAGCGCAACATCAGCACCACAACGCGCTGCCGATTTCTTCCAGGATTGCACTCGGCTCGGAACCTCCTCCAGTCGCCCCGTCAGGGTCTCCATCTTCTGCCGCGACTCGTCTTCCGGCCAAAGTTCCTTGTTAATTCGGCCGACGATTTCTCTCAGTCGACCGATGAAAGGACCTACTTTGCCTACGCGGATATGTGCCCGGAGCAGATCCCGCTTGGCGTCATCGCCGAGTGGCACCTTGTCTTTCATGGACCGCTCCACAGCTGCTGCTTCAGCTTCAGCGTCACCGCAAAAGTCTGCACCAAACGAGCAAGAAGACAGTAAAAACCGAGTGTTCGTCACACGGTCCAACCACTTGACAAAGCATAAGACTTACCAGCCAGACGAGTCATCATCTGCGCAGCCCAGTCGGTGACATACTTCTCTTGGGCTATGCATCGTTTGTTCAGGATGCCCATCTGTTTGTGCAGCTCAGTCCTCTGTTTCCCCATCCTCTCCACCTCCGCCGTCAACACCCTGTTCGCCTCCAGCGCCTCCTCCAAGGACTTCTCTCGTACTTCCAGCGCGTCCTTCATGCCGGCCATGGCGAGCATTGCAGCTTCGAGTTCACCAGCATACTGGTTCCTCTCCGCTCTCAGGGCTTCATAAGCCGTCCCCATTTCACAAGTTTTCTGCACCAAGAAACAAAGGGGAATCAGCAAGTTTATCAGTTCACAGGCTAAGTTCTTCAGACCCCTGCCGACGCAAGTAGTCGACAGCGGTCTCGGGGACTACACCCAGTGGGTTCACTGAGAGTGACCCCACTGGCATGCACCTCAAACAGGCCCGCCCTATTGAGGTGCACTCGGAAATACTACTCCTCCGAGGCCAATACTACTCGACCTGCGTGCAACTTACTCTCGGAGACTCTTACCGCAAGAGCGCTCCGATTGCAATAAGTACTCGCACTCGGAAATACTGTCTACGGACACAACCAAATTAACGACAAAATGTATAAAGACAACTGTCGGTGCAAGCACTCGACAGAAGTCTCGGGGACTTACACCCACTGGGTTCACTCGGAGTGAACCCATTGCAAAAATCAATACCACCCAGTGGGTTACAGGAGTAAATAGTAAATACTTACTAGACTACTTACTCGGATTTCATCGTGCAGCTCCAAGCTCCGCTGGTACAAGGCCGCAACAGAGTCGTAAGCCCTCTTGGCTTCTCCAGCCATCAACTCCGCCTGCACCATGGCCCCCTTGGCCGCTCCCACCTGCTCCTCTGGGACACACCGGATGCTGAATTCAGCATTCGACGAACCGGGAATCGTGGGAAGTTCCTGGGGCATCCCAAGGTTTGCCCCAGTCGGTTCCTCACCCACCGGCACCGGTTCAGTCGGCGGAGGCACTTCGGTCGGTGGAGCGTCGACGGCAGGGGCGGCAGCAGGAGGAGCAGCCTCAGAGACAGGCTCCAGGACAGGCTCCACGGCCGGGTAGGCTCTCCCCTGATCGTCCCCGTCTAGGCAAATCGCCCCTGACAAAGCAAATGACATGACGTCTCAGAAAAAGAAAGAATGGCGCAGTCCTGCAGGAATAAAACACCCAACTCTCCTACAACACACCTGGCTGGGACGAAACGACGTTGTCCGTGTCCATGGGGTCGTCCCCTTGGCGGGCCGTAGAGGTTGCAGAAGTGGCGACCCTGTCGAGTGAAGTCCATTCGACTTGTAAACCAGGAGTTCACTCGGATAACAGAAGGAGCCGAAAGTTAGATTCACTTACGTGGATGTGACGGGGATGGCAACCCTCATTCGCGGCAAAGCCTTCCGAGGTTTGGGCCCACTCGGTTTGGGCGCCCTGGAAGATTGGCCGGCGGGCTCGGCGGCTGCGTCCCTAGCCCTCTTGGTGCCTCGAACACTCGGGGCCACCGGAGCAGCAGGCGGAGCACTCGACGAGGCAGGAGGAGCTGAAGGGACGGCGGGCTCGTGTCGACGCTTACTCCGATGCTCCGGTCGTGGAGGTGGCGAGTCGCGCTCTTCGTCCTCTTCCCCTTCCTCGCTGTCTTCCTCCTCCGACTCCCCGCTGTCGGAGACGTATTCGGCGCTCTCCACGCTCCCGTCCTGGCTGCCTTCCTCCTCTTCCTCCTCCGGATTCCCATTCGAGACGGGGGAGAACCAGTTGGTCCACGCCTGCATGGAGTTCAATCGGAAACATTAGACATCACACGGAGATATAAGTAAACGACTGGAATCAAGATGATTCAATGCACTCGGCTGATGCCACTCACCTGATTCGGTGGAGGGTTGTCCGCGCTGTAAGGCGCCACTCGGCGGGCTCCTTTAGGGTTCTCACAAGGACCCGTGATTTGGAGCACCAACGAGGTCACCTTCTCCTCGAGTATGCCCACCATGTTGGTCCGAGTGGAATCCTCAGGCCCTGTGTAGTGCCACATAGCGTGGTCCCGAGCCTGCAGAGGCTGGATCCGCCGACCGAGGAAGACTTCCAGCAGGTCTATACCGGTGACCCCTCTCCTGACAACATCCACGAGTGCCTCAACCAAAGGCTGGATATTGTTCTTCTCGGCCTTAGAGAGCGTGAGTTGTTTGGGCGGAGCGGGACGGTCTAGACTAAACGGAGGCAGCCCAGTCGACGCATTCGGACAGGCTATGTCCTGGCAGTAGAACCACGTCGACTGCCAGTTCCTGACCGACTCGCTCAACTGGAGAGCGGGATAGCTGCTCCAACTCTTCTTCTGGAACCCTAAACCCCCGCAGAGCTGGAGGAGATGCGTCTTGTCGTCCGACTGACTAAGACGTTTGATGGTTTGAGAGCGGGCGGAGAAGATATGTTTGAATAAACCCCAATGGGGGGGCAACCGATAAAGCACTCGCACAAAACAATGAAGGCAGAAAGATGGGCGATGGCATTCGGAGGGAAGTGATGGAGTTGAGCACCAAAGTGATTCATGATGCCTTTGAAGAAGGGATGCGGGGGCAGAGAAAAACCTCTGTGAACATGGCTGAGGAGCAAGACACGCTCCCCCTCCCGTGGCGCCGGCTCGACCTCGTCGTCCGCCGGCAGCCTCCAGGACTTATGCACGAGCATGCCGTGCTCCACCAGCTCCAGCAGGTCCCCCTCCGTCACCGTGGAGGGGAGGAAATCTCCTTGGATCCACCCCGCCGGCAGCGGCCGCTGCCGCCGCTGAGCAGCCGCCGCCTTGCTCTTCTTCTTCCTCGCCTCCATCTTGCTGGTCTGACCCTTGGTCATGGAGGCGACGACGAGTCCTCGAGGAGGAGGAGGAGGAGGAAGGAGCGTAGGTGCGCAGGGGGTGGCGTGGAAGACGGAGCAGGCGGGAGCGAAAGATTCGGCGAGCGTAACCGAGGAGTCTCGCCGCCCAGAGTTAAATAGAGCACCGACTGGGTCGCTAGCGAGCGGGCCCGAAATCTTATCCTCCCAACCGGCCACGGCGATATCAGTGGAGGAGTTGAAGGCGCGGGAATCGAGGAGTCAGGCGCTACTCGAGCGCGCTGACGTCGTCCCCGCTGAGCGCGCGGAACCCGAAATTTGAGATCCCGGAAAATCCGCCGCTGTTAGTTGACCGGTCGCGTCAAAAGATGCCACAGAAGCACTTGGTGCCCGACAGTCTGTTTCGCAAGCACCTCCACTCGGAGCGCTAATCAAGAGAGATAAAATGGATAGAGGCAAGCAACGCCCAAGCCAAACCTAGTCTAGTCGGATCTGAACCTCAAGCACTGCTTCAGCGTTCCAACCCCAATCCATTCGGGGACTAATGATGGGGTCATAGTCCTAGGGTAGGGTCATTGGCCTGCCCTACATGTCCTACCCAAGGACTACCCCACACAAAGGACAGAACCTTAAGTCTACCCCGACTGAATTAAGGAGTCCCCGTCATCCAGTCGGTAACAGGCCCGGAATCATCCAGTCGGAGAATAGCATTCGGAGGGCACCAGGCCAACCGACTGGATACACTCGGTACATCGTAACCTCTCTGGAGGGAAACTGCCGTACGTTTCCGGGTGCATTTATTAGCATTTAGAGCATACGTTACCTGTAACGTATGAATTCAATCGCCACTACTCCACCCCTGAGTCAGAACCGTTTTGGAGGGCAGCACACTCTATATAAGCCGCCCTCTCCCACTGGTCAAGGGGTTAGCAAATCACTGTATTCCATATTACACTCGGTAACAAGCTCCGAGAGCACTGAGACGTAGGGCTATTATCTCCACCGCAGAGGGGCCTGAACTCATACAACCTCGCCGTAGCTAGGACTCTGCCCATCTCATTCGTACCCTATACATCTACTGTCAGGCTTATACCCACGACAGTGATCGATCCAGAAATCCTGCCAATGTTAAGGAGTGATTTGGTGCAATGTGTTATTAGTTTCGAGGTGGTGTTCCCACCAACCTTCTTCAATATCATGACGCACATCCTAGTTCATCTAGTCGATGAGATTGTCGTTCTCGGCCCTATATTTCTACACAATATGTTCCCCTTTAAGAGGTTCATGGGAGTCTCAAAGAAATATGTTCATAGATGCGCTAGGCTAGAAGGAAGCATCTCCATGGGCCATCAAACAGAGGATGTCATTGGATTTTGTGTTGACTTCATTCCTCACCTTAAGAAGATTGGTCTCCCTTAATCGCGGTATGAGGGGAGACTGACTGGAAAAGGCACCCTAGGAGCGGACTCAGTAATATGTATGGACGGGTATTCTTGGTCTCAAGCACACTACACAGTTCTACATAATTCTACCTTGGTGACCCCGTATGTCGAAGAACACAAGAATATTCTACGCTCCAAACACCCGGAGCGGTGTGAAGACTGGATTACATATGAACACATCAGGACTTTTGACAGTTGGTTGCAAAAACGTCACATGGGTGACACCAATATTTCTAACGAGTCCTACTCGTTGGCCAGGGGACCATCTTGGACTGTATTGACTTACCAAAGGGTACGTTATAAATGGGAATACATTTTACATGATCGCCCAAGATCAAAAGAGCACCAACCAAAACAAAGCTGTCCACTTTGATGCAACAAACACCAAGAGGGGAAAGGACACATATTATGGTTACATAGTGGACATATGGGAACTTGACTATTCCTACTTCTCAAACAACAGCGCCAGAAATTGACACATTGACGGAGACTTGCTTGCGTTGGTTTTTCCCTTGAAGAGGAAAGGGTGATGCAGCAAAGGCGCAGTAAGTATTTCCCTCAGTTTGAGAACCAAGGTATATATCCAGTAGGAGGCTCTTGTCAAGTCCAGAGTACCTGCGCAAACACAAACGAGCTTGCACCCAACGCTTCAAAGGGGTTGTCAATCCCTTCAAGATTGTTTGCAAAGTGAGATCTGAAGGCGGAAAGTGCAACGAAGTAAAAATTGTATGGCTGAAAATATGGTGTGGAGTAGACTCGGGGGCCATAGTGTTCACTAGAGGCTTCTCTCAAAATAGCAAATATCACGGTGGGTGAACAAATTACTGTCGAGCAATTGATAGAACCGCGCAAAGTCATGACGATATCTCAGGCAATGATCATACCTATAGGCATCACGTCTGAGACAAGTAGACCGATACTTTCTGCATCTACTACTATTACTCCACACATCGACCGCTATCCAGCATGCATCTAGTGTATTGAGTTCATGACGAACAGAATAACGCCTTAAGCAAGATGACATGATGTAGAGGGATAATCTCAAAACAATGATGAAAACCCCATATTTTTACCCTTGATGGCTATAACACGATGCGTGCCTCGCTACCCCTTCTGTCATTGGGTGAGGTCACCGCACGGTATGAACCCAAAACCAAGCACTTCTCCCATTGCAAGAATCATAGATCTAGTTGGCCATACAAAACCCACAACTCGAAGAGAATTACAAGGATATGAAATCATGCATAAGAGAGATCAGAAGAAACTCAAATAAGATTCATAGATAATCTGATCACAAATCCGCAATTCATCGGATCTCGACAAACACACCGCAAAATAAGATTACATCGGATAGTCTCCATGAAGATCATGGAGAACTTTGTATTGAAGATCCAAGAGAGAGAAGAAGCCATCTAGTTACTAGCTATGGACCCGTAGGTCTATGGTGAACTACTCACGCATCATCGGAGAGGTCATGGTGTTGATGAAGAAGCCCTCCATATCCGAATCCCCCCTCCGGCAGGGCACCAGAACGTGCCCCGGATGGGATCTTGCGGGGACAGAAGCTTGCGGCAGTGGAAAAGTACTTTCGATGATCTCGTGATTTTTTGTGGAATTTTTGGGGATATATAGGCGCAAAACCTAGGGCAAAGGGGCCTCACGGAGCCCACAAGCCAGGGGGCCGTGGCCCCCCTGGCCACGCCATGAGGGCTTGTGGGGTCCCTGGTGGCTCCCTGCCCTGATTCTCTGACTCTCCAATCTTTTTCTGTTCCAAAAAAAATCTTTTTGGCAGTTTCATTCCGTTTGGACTCCGTTCAAAATCCTCCTCTGAAAGGGGTCAAAAACATGGAAAAAACAGGAACTCACACTTGGCACTGAGTTAATAAGTTAGTAGTCCAAATATATATATATAAGTCATGCAAAACATCCAAAATTTGACAAGATAATAGCATGAAACCATCAAAAAATATAGATACGTTGGAGACGTATCAAGCATCCCCAAGCTTAACTCCTGCTCGTCCTCGAGTAGGGAAGTGATAAAGACTGAATTTTTGATGTGGAATGCTACCTAGCATAGTTGTCCTTTGCAACTTATTTCACGTGACATGAATGTGCAGATCCGTAAGATTCAAAACAATAGTTTGCTATTGACATGAAAACAATAATACTTCAAGAAAACTAGCAAGGTAATCATGAACTTTCAAAATAACAAGGCCAAGGAAAGTTATCCCTACAAAATCATATAGTTTGGCTATGCTCCATCATCCTCACACAACTAATGTAAATCATGCACAACCCCGGTATTGGCCAAGTAATTGTTTTCGCACTCTTACTTTCTCAAACTTTTTATAACTATCACGCAATACATGAGCGTGAGCCATGGATATAGCACTATAGGTGGAATAGAGCGTGGTGGTGGTTGTGTGACAAAAAGGAGGAGATTGTCACATTGACTCAGCATATCAAAGGGCTATGGAGATGCCCATTAATAGATATCAATGTGAATGAGTAGGGATTGCCATACAAGGGATGCACTAGAGCTATAAGTATGTGAAAGCTCGAAAGGAAAACTAGTGGGTGTGCATCCAACTTGCTTGCTCACGAAGACCTAGGGCAGTTTTGAGGAAGCCCATCATTGGAATATACAATCCAAGTTATATAATAAAGATTCCCACTAGCATATGGTAGTGACAAAGCAAGAAGCTCTCAATCATGAAGAACATGGTGCTATTATGAAGCACAAGTGTGGAAAAAGATAGTAGCATTGTCCCTTCTCTCTTTTTCTCTTTTTTTTTGTTTGGGCTCTTGGCCTCTCTTTTTTTTGGGCTCTTTGGCCTCTCTTTTTTTATTTCCTCACATGGGACAATGCTATAATGATGATCATCACACTTTTATTTACTCACAGCTCAAAGCTTAGAACGATGATGACTCTATAGGAAATGCCTCCGACAGTGTAGCGGGATGTGGAACGATCTAGCTTGGCGTATGACGTTGAAACATCTCGCTAGCTATCTTACGATCATGCAATGGCAATATGAGAGTGACGACACAAGTCATGAGACGGAACGGTGGGAGTTGCATGGCAATATCTCTCGGAATGGCTATTAAAATGCCATAGTAGGTAGGTATGGTGGCTGTTTTGAGGAAGGCATATGGTGGGTTTGTGTACCGGCGAAAGTTGCGCGACACTAGAGAGGCTAGAAAAGGTGGAAGGTGAAAGTGAATCTATACCATGGACTCACATTAGTCATGAAGAACTCACATACTTGTTGCGAAAGTTTTTATAAGTAATCGAAACAAAGTGCTAAACGCATACTCCTAGGGGAAGGGTTGGTAGGTGTTAACCATCGCGCGATCCCGACCTCAACACAAAGGATGACAATCAATAGATCAATTATGCTCCGACTTCCTAACATAGCGGTTCACCATACGTGCATGCTACGGGAATCACTAACTTCAACACAAGTATTTCTAGATTCACAACACCCTACTAACATAGCTCTTAATATTATGAAATCCACGTCTCAAAACTAATTGAGAGGAACCAAAACTTCTCTTCCTACTCAATGCACATGAAGATGGAGGTTTTTGTATCCTCTTTGGGTACCTATCACCTTTGGGACTACTTTCATAGCATAAGCCAACTACCAAGTCACGCACCGCCGTGCTCTAATAGATATAAGTGAAGCACATAGAGCAAAATTATCTAGCTCAAAAGATATAAGTGAAGCACTATGAGCATTCTAGCAAAATCACGATGAGTGCATGTCTCTCTCTATCAAAAAGGTGTGCAGCAATGATGATTGTGACACAACAAAAATAAAAGACTCCTATGATACAAGATGCTCCAAGCAAAACACATATCATGTGTTGAATAAAAATATAGCTCCAAGTAATGTTAACGATGGATTGAAGACGAAAGAGGGGATGCCTTCCCGGGGCATCCCCAAGCTTAGGCTTTTTGGTGTCCTTGAATTTGGATTGGGATGCCTTGGGCATCCCCAAGCTTGAGATCTTTCCACTCCTTATCTCTTTGTCCATGAGAACATCACCCAAAACTTGAAAACTTCACAACACAAAACTTAAACAGAAACTTGTGATAACATTAGCACAAGAAAACAAACTACCACTTCTTTTGGTAGTGTAGCAAACTTGAATTCTATCTATATTGGTGTTGGTCTACTGTATTCTCACTTTTTCATCGCTAGTACCCCCCTATACTAACCATAGTTTCATCAACACAACCAACCAACTCAACAAAAATAGAATCTGTCAAAAAGAGACCAGTCTATAGCAATTTGTATACTTCGTATACTTCTGGTACCTCAAAAATTCTGAAACATTAGGACTGCGTGGGAAAAAGGCATATCAACCATCATCAAAAAGAATTAACTGAAAAGCTCTTTCTGAATAAAAATGAAAAATCATCACATGAGCGAAAAGTTTCTGTCTTTTTCCAGCAGGATCAAACAACCATTACCAAGACTAGTCATAAAGGTTTTGATTGGCTCAAACACAAAAAGGAACACAAAAAACACAATCACAAAAGAATTATGATGGTGTGGACACAACAAAACAGAAAGAAAGAAATTTTTCATTGTGTTGCCTCCCAACAAGCGCTATTGTTTAACACCCTTAGCTAGGCAATGATAATTCAATGATGCTCACTCAAAAGACAAGAATTGAAGCACAATGAGAGCATCATAAAGAATGTGAAAAACACATCTAAGTCTAACATACTTCCTATGCATAGGTATTTTATAGGAAAACAGATTGTCAAGACAAGCAATAGTTACCATATGCAAGGAAGAAGAAAGAGACAATAGCAATCTCAACATAACGAGAGGTAATTTGGTAACATGAAAGTTTCTACCACAATATTTTCCTCTCTCATAGCAATTACATGTGGGGTCATAATCAAATTCAACAATACAGCAATCACAAAGGATATTATTTTCATGATCCACATGCATGCAAAGTTGACGCTCTTCAAAAATAGTGGGATTATCATCAACTAAAGTCATGACGTCTCCAAACCCACTTTCAATAATATTGCAAACATCATATTCATCATGAGGATTAAACAAATTTTCATAAGAAAAATCATCACCCCATTCATGATCATTGCAACAAGTAGACGACATAGCAAAACTAGCATCCCCAAGCTTAGGATTTTGCATATTTTTAGCATGATTGACACTAATAGGATTTATAGTGAAACCATTGCAATCATGCTTTTCATTCAAGGAGCCCTCATGAATCACTTCATAAATTTCTTCATCACGATTTTCAGATTCACGCATCTCAACCAAAACTCCATAAAGATAGTCAAGTACACTCAACTCACTAGCAATTGGATCAACATAATTGGATCTCTTAAAGAGATTAGCAAGTGGATGAGGATCCATATCAATAGATTTTCAGCAAGCGAAGATGCAAGCATATTGAAGGCACATAGCACACAAGCGAAGGAAAGGCAAACGAAAAAGGCAAACCAAAAAAGGCAAATTGTGAAGTGGGGGAGAGGAAAACGAGAGGCAATTGGCAAACAAAGTAAATGCAAGAGATGAGTTTGCGACACTTACTTGGATGAGTTCTTGACTTGATCCTCCCCGGCAACGGCGCCAGAAATTCTTCTTGCTACTTCTCAAACAACAGCGCCAGAAAGTGACACGTTGACGGAGACTTGCTTGCGTTGGTTTTTCCCTTGAAGAGGAAAGGGTGATGTAGCAAAGGAGCAGTAAGTATTTCCCTCCGTTTGAGAACCAAGGTATCGATCCAGTAGGAGGCTCTTGTCAAGTCCAGAGTACCTGCGCAAACACAAACGAGCTTGCACCCAACGCTTCAAAGGGGTTGTCAATCCCTTCAAGATTGTTTGCAAAGTGAGATCTGAAGGCGGAAAGTGCAACGAAGTAAAAAAGTGTAAGGCCGAAAATATGGTGTGGAGTAGACCCGGGGGCCATAGTGTTCACTAGAGGCTTCTCTCAAAATAGCAAATATCACGGTGGGTGAACAAATTACTGTCGAGCAATTGATAGAACCGCGCAAAGTCATGATGATATCTAAGGCAATGATCATACATAAAGGCATCACGTCCGAGACAAGTAGACTGATACTTTCTGCATCTACTACTATTACTCCACACATCGACCGCTATCCAGCATGCATCTAGTGTATTGAGTATATGACGAACAGAGTAACGCCTTAAGCAAGATGACATGATGTAGAGGGATAATCTCAAACCAATGATGAAAACCCGATCTTTTTACCCTTGATGGCAACAACATGATGCATGCCTCGCTACCCCTTCTGTCACTGGGTGAGGTGACCGCACAGTATGAACCCAAAACCAAGCACTTCTCCCATTGCAAGAATCATAGATCTAGTTGGCCAAACAAAACCCACAACTCGAAGAGAATTACAAGGAAATCATGCATAAGAGAGATCAGAAGAAACTCAAATAAGATTCATAGATAATCTGATCATAAATCCACAATTCATCGGATCTCGACAAACACACCGCAAAAGAAGATTACATCGGATAGATCTCCATGAAGACCATGGAGAACTTTGTATTGAAGATCCAAGAGAGAGAAGAAGCCATCTAGTTACTAGCTATGGACCCGTAGGTCTATGGTGAACTACTCACGCATCATCGGAGAGGTCATGGTGTTGATGAAGAAGCCATCCGTATCCAAATACCCCCTCCGGCATGGCACCAGAACGCGCCTCAGATGGGATCTTGCGGAGGCAGAAGCTTGCGACGGCGGAAAAGTACTTTCGATGATCTCCTGATTTTTGTGGAATTTTTGGGGATATATAGGCGCAAAACCTAGGGCAAAGGGGCCTCAAGGAGCCCACAAGACAGGGGGCCACGGGCCCCCCTGGCCGCGCCATGAGGGCTTGTGGGGTCCCTGGTGGCTCCCTGCCGTGATTCTCCGGCTCTCCGATCTTTTTTTGTTCCGGAAAAAATCTTTTTGGCAGTTTCATTCCGTTTGGACTTCGTTCAAAATCCTCCTCTGAAAGGGGTCAAAAACATGGAAAAAACAGGAACTGGTACTTGGCACTGAGTTAATAAGTTAGTCCAAAAATATATATATAAGGCATGCAAAACATCCAAAGTTTGACAAGATAATAGCATGAAACCATCAAAAATTATAGATACGTTGGAGACGTATCAACTATGGACATGATTTCAAGGTCCCTTTGTTTCAGTGCGAATGGGTCAATCTGCCAGGAGGCGGGGTACAGATAGACCCACAGTACGGAATGACAACAGTGGATCTGAACAATCTTGGGTACACAGACGAACCATTCGTCCTAGCCAATGATGTGGCGCAGGTTTTCTATGTGAAGGACATGTCTACCAGACCAAGAAAAAGAAAATATAAGGCAGCGAATACATCATACGATGAGCCAAAGCACCACATAGTTCTTTCAGGAAAAAGAGACATCGTGGGATTGGAGGGCAAGACAGACATGTGTGAAGATTATGAAAAGTTTCATGAAATTCCTCCCTTCAAAGTAAAGGCTGACCCAAGCAGCCTGTTAAACGATGAAGATTATCCATGGTTATGGCACAATAAGCAAAGGACACAAGCGAAGAAAAAGTGAAGAAATGAAATGCCTTTTGTAACAGATGAGTTTTCGTATGAAACCATGATACTTTGAAAGAGATTGTCCGATTTGTACATGAAGTGCATCCAGTTTTTGCCGTAACCCTCTCAACTTTTTAGCACATGCTATGTGGGTGAAATGATGATACCATGCCAACTTTCAACCTTTTCAGCGTTCATTTGTAGTTCTTTTCAATTTCATGGTCATTTAGCTCAAAAAAATCAGTAAATGCATGAAAAAATACCAAATGAAGTCAGGAATTGTGGAAAATTGATGATTTGGGTTTGAATGGTGCATTGTGAACACACAAAAAGTCTGGAGTTCAAATAAATTCAAAAAATGAAATTCCTTTGTAACAGATGAGTTTTCGTATGAAACCCTCATACTTCGAAAGAGATTGTGCGTTTTGTACACGAAGTGCATCCAGTTTTTTGTCGTAACCCTCTCAAATTTTTAGAACATGATATGTGGATGAAATGATGATACCATGCCAACTTTCAACCTTTTCAGAGTTCATTTGTAGTGCTTTTCAATTTCATTGTCATTTAGCTCAAAAAAATCAGTAAATGCATGAAAAATACCAAATGAAGTCAGAAATTGTTGAAAATTGATGATGTGGCTTTCAATGGTGCATTTTGAACACACAAAAAGTCTGGAGTTCAAATAAGTTCAAAAAAATGAAATCCCTTTGTAACACATGAGTTTTCGTATGAAACCCTCATACTTCAAAAGAGATTGTGCGTTTTGTACACGAAGTGCACCCAGTTTTTGCCGTAACCCTCTCAACTTTTTAGCACATGCTATGTGGGTGAAATGATGATACCATGCCAACTTTCAACCTTTCAGAGTTCATTTGTAGTGCTTTTTAATTTCATTGTCATTTAGCTCAAAAAATCAGTAAATGCATGAAAAATACCAAATGAAGTCAGAAATTGTTGAAAATTGACGATGTGGCTTTGAATGGTGCATTTTGAACACACAAAAAGTCTGGAGTTCAAATAAGTTCAAAAAAGTGAAATCCCTTTGTAACAGATGAGTTTTCGTATCAAACCCTCATACTTCGAAAGAGAATGTGCATTTTGTACACGAAATGCATCTACTTTTTGTCGTAACCCTCTAAACTTTTAAGCACATGCTATGTGGGTGAAATGATGATACCATGCCAACTTCCAACCTTTTCAGAGTGCATTTGTAGTGCTTTTCAATTTAAGGGTCATTTAGTTCAAAAAAATCAGTAAATGCATGAAACATATCATATGAAGTCAGAAATTGTTAAAGATTGATGATGTGGCTTTAAATGGTGCATTTTGAAAACAATTGTGACCTAAAAGCAGAAAAGAATCACTCAAAAACAGCAAGTAGGAACAAAATAAAATAAGTAAAGTAAAAAAACTAGATTTTAAAAAATGCCACCTACTCGGCCACCACGGCCTGAATACGACTAGAAACCCAACCAGCTGGTTCGGCGAGGATTCAGGCCCGCAGAAGGCCCAATAGGCCCACAGGCAGTGAAAAATTAGGCCTGGAAGCCTGTAGTTGAGAAGAGCTCGACGGGGTGTGCACAGCAGCGCTTATAAACCACTCGCGAGCTCTCTCGGCTAGCGAGGTGGGACTAAAAATTTGGCCCCGGGCAGCACCACACTTTGGTCCCGGTCGGTGGCTCCAACCGGCACCAATACCACCCTTTCGTCCCGGTTGGAGCCACCATCTCGTACTAAAGGTCTCTTCTTCCCGCCCTTTTGGGCTGCTAAAAATTGATCGTAGTCCCGGTTGGTGGCTCCAACCGGGACGAAAGGGTGGCATTGGTCCCAGTTTCACCCACCAACCGGAACCAAAGGTGTTCGCATATATGGCGGGACTTATCAAAATTTCCACCAACTCCCATTTCCCCCTTCTCTTCTCTCCTTGTCGTCACCATCGCCCCCGAGTTCGTCCTAGTCGCCGCCCCGAGCCCATCGCCGCCGCCCCGCACCTCCTCCACGAGCCCGTCTTTGCCGTCCCCGTCGTCCCCGAGCCCGTCGCCGCCGCCGTCGTCCCGAGCCCGTCGCCCCCGATCCCGTCTTTGCCCCGAGCCCGTCATCGCCGTCGTCCTGAGCCCATTGTCGCCGCCGTCCTGAGCCCGTCGCCCCTGAGCCCATCTGCCGTCGCCCCGAGCCCGTCCTCGCCCCGAGCCCATCGTCGTCGTTGTCGCCCCTGAGCCCATCGTCGTAGTCGTCGCCCCGAGCCCATCGCCGTCGTCGTCACCCCCGAGCCCGTCGCCGCCGGTCCGCACGTCCTCCCCAATCCCGTCGTCGTCGTTGCCCGCGCCACCTCGAGCCGGAGCTATGTAAATATTCACTATGCATTTTTGTACATTTTCAAATATTCACTATGTACATTTGTTTATGTATAAGAATATCATGATAGATGTTTCTAGTTTATGATTATAAATAAACAAATAGTAACATAGGACTCATGTCTACTCCATGATTGGTACCAAAATAGGACTCCTATAGCTAAGATGACATTTAGTACAACATCTTTGGTATGGGTCTTGGAAAAATATTGAACATTTTTGGATCATGTTCTATTGCTAACCGATTTTGGTGATACCCCTCCAAGTAGTGACGAGACACGGTTCAAATTTGAGTCCCTGACTTGTTAGCGATGAAATTGTAGAATTTTTGACTTGCGAAGATTCCTTCATGGATGAACTAAACACACCCCTCCAAGTAGTGACGAGACACGTTTTTTGTTCGTAGAAGAAATTTTTTTGTTTATAGAAGAAAGTTTTTTGTATAGAATTTGTTGTTTGACATTCATGAGAGAGGCAGTTCGAACGTAGGACATTCATGTTTGTATATTAATTGCCATATTGTAATATTTGCAGAAACTATGGATCCAAGAAACTTGGAACAAGAACAGTTGTTGGGTGAGATAATTTGTGACGGAGCTGAGATCTCTTTCTATCTCAATGACACCGATGGTCTAGAAGGAGAGGATAATCCGCGACATGATCATGATGGCTATGGTGACCGAATGCCGGAGGAAGAAGGAGACCATGATGATGGCTCCGGTGACCGAACGGAGGAGGGAGATGTTGCAAAGTTCGAATCGAGCCAAACTTCGGTTACGAGACGAGGCCTGAGGAGAAGGTTGCTCAAGGATAAAAAGTTCACGATCACAACACTCGCGGACGATGGCCTACCGATTCTACCCAAGTGTACCAAGGACGCATTTTCTGCTTAGTGCGGAGCTATTGTTAGGGACAACATCCCGATCAGCATCAAGCAATGGAATAAGCCTAAGGGTGACGACGTCCCTGAAGGTGATTATGTCACCGATAGGCAGAAAGATGATCTTTCGACCGCGCTGAAGGCAAATTTCACCCTACCGCCAGAGGAGGATCTGAATAAGCCAGTTATAGAGCCACTGGTCAAGGCGTGTGCTCTTAAGAATATGGTAGATCTATTCAGGAGGTGGAAGAAAGAGTTGAAATCAAAGTTTGTCGACAAAGGGAAGACTCCAGAATTCATCGGCCAATTTGAGAAGATGAGAGATCACTGGCCCGCATTTGTGGCCTACAAGACATCGGACAAGAGTAAGAAAATGTAAGATACAAACAAGAACAATGCTGCAAAGAAGCAGCACCACCATCACACGGGGTCAGGTGGCTACCTCAAAGCCCGTCCGTTGTGGGACAAAGCTGAGAATGACCTGATTGCTAAAGGGGTCGAACCACAGATCTTTAAGTGGCCAGACCGTTCAAGGACTTGGTTCTTCGAGGTTGGAGGAACTTTGGACCCTGAAACAGGGAAGTGCCGTTAGATGAACGAATGAGAAAATTGCAATACCCATCAACAAGCTTCACAAGTGTATCACCGCGGCACGAGAAGGGACATTCATTCCCGACAAAGAGAAGGACGAGCTGATTGAGGCCCTAGGGAAGGCTGAGCACCCTGGACGAATACGAGGGACACCAGGCTCCGTTCCGTAGAAGGTTGGGTTTCCAAACGCAGGCTGTTACAGAAGCCGAGAGAGAAAGAGGAAAGCGGAGGTGAGCGACATGCAGAAGATCCAAGCAAGACTACAAAAGCTAGAGGAACTTGAGAGCGAGCGAGTTGTCGGCCAATCATCCCAGCGGCACGAAACTACCCGAGAAGCTACCCCGCCATCTCAGCGGAGAAGCAGCATGGCTTCCATGAAGCTCGTTCAGCATGACTTCACGGCTCCTAGCTACCCCATGGATACTATCACGGAGGCTCAACATTGCGAGCTTATGACGAAATGTCGGAACCTCAGTTTCAAGGCTGCCATCGCCTCTGTTGCACCTCCTCAACCCAATGGAACTTTTCACTGCCTTCCAATTCCACATGGCGTTGCTGTTGTGATGGTGGATGAAGTAATGGAGGGATTTCAGGAGCTCGAGCTTGACCACCCTACAGGTGAAGGGGAGAATAAGCTGGTTCATGTTGTGAGGAGTACATGTCTATGGCAGAAGGAGTACATCAAGCTTCCAAACTAGACGCCTCTGCCTCTGCCTCCTCCTCCTCCTCTGGCAAGTCAGGGCACTCCGCCTCCTCCTCCTCCTCCTCCTCCTCCTCCTCCTCCTCCTCCGGCGATAAAGGTTACTCCGCCTCCTCCTCCTCCTCCTCCTTATCCTCTGGCGAGTGATCAGGGCACTCCGCCTCCTCCTCCTCCGGCGAGTGATCACGGCACTCCGCCTCCTCCTCCTCCTCCTCCGGCAAGTCAGGGCACTCTGCCTCCTCCTCCTCCTCCTCCTCCTCCAGCGAGTGATCAGGGCACTCCTCCTCCTCCACCTCATTCTCAAAAGCGGAAGAGAGACACCACCGCTCCGACGGCTAGCAGTGATGCAAGGTTAGCAAAATGTTGAAGTGGGAAAACAATTCCCCAGCTCGGCCAACAGGAGAAGCAATTGTTCCCCCCTCTCAAGGTGTCTAGCGATATTGTCGTCGCTAATCATCCGGGGATGGTGCCAGGTACCAATCCCGGTGATTACTTGGGGGATGATGTAATTTTTGAAACAGTTGAGGTAACAAAAGAAAAATATAAATACGTGCATGGGAAGCCTCTCGTCAAACCTGGTCATCCTCCTCTAACACCTATGATGCACAAATTGCATGAGTGGTACATGAAAACCTGCATGGAGTCTCGGAAATACGCTATCTATATGGAAGTGAAACCAGAGCACGAATTCATTGGAGCTCCAATGATGCCTGTTCAATTTGTGGAGTTATTTCAGTTATACAATCAACTGGCCCTCGACATACAACTCATGACTTCCTACTGTTTGTAAGTATTACTTCTATAGTTAAGTCTCTAGCTCAGCTCGTTCATTGCATGTATATATAATTATCCTCACTATATATATTATGCAGATTGAAGATCGTCGCAATAAAAAAAAGCAGGAATCTTTGTCGTTGGGATCATTAGCCCAGATGTCGTAAATGAATGGTCGGTACGAAAATCAATCAAAGAGATCGATGACAACTTGCTAAAGTCGTTCCTTATAAATCAAAAAAAAAGGGAAATACTCTTTCCTTACAACTTCAAGTGAGTATTGTTGTCTTCTCTGTATACCCAGTTTCGCTTACTCGAGGTTAAGTAATGCAATTGATGAGTTATATATGCGTGCGTAGTTACCACTTTATTCTGCTATCCGTTAAGCTTGATGGGGCAAAAGTAAATGTCTTAGAGTCGAGACGTAAAGATCCCGAGTATTATGCGGACATGACTGCAATGCTCAAGAAATAAGGTCAGTCAATACCGGGACCATATCGCCATGCAACTTTTGTTAATTTCTTGATATCAAGTAATCAATTTCTTTGCCTTGCAGGGTTTGGAAGAAGTTCACCAAAAAGGCTCCCGGACTAAACAAAGAGTTGCAATTTATGCACCCCAAAGTAAGTAGTACTAGCTAGTTCCGCGCATCTCTAATTGATTCAAATTTTCATTAATATATCATTACCATGCTTGCTTATCAGTTTGATTGAACTCTATTCTCGTAAAGTGCTTGTGCCAGGAAGGTGGGACTGAATTATGTGCATACTATGTATGCAAGTTCATTCGCCTCTCGACCTCTGAGCGAGAGGGCTTATCTAAGAAACAATATCAATATTCATATATATGAATGTATTGACCCCCTTCTTTAAATTAGATCTGGCAGATGCGGGATGAACTCCTAACACATGATCGCATACGAGCAATTCAAGAGGAATTGGCGGGATTATTTCTTGACCACGTTATATCTAAAGACGGAGAATACTATGTGGGTTATTTGTGATTGGATCTTAGGTAGATGATGTTAGGGAATGTAAAATATGTTATATTGTAAAACATGTTAGGGATTGTAAATAGTTTCTTTCATTTTCTTATTAGCTAGCGTCAAGTTCTTTCTATATGTATAGTAGCTACCGTCGACCAAGCACGAAGAAAGAGAGGACACTTCTCTCTATTAGCTAGCTAACACAATATGAAACCACTAAATTAACCCTCCAAAAAAACCCAACCCCCCCCATTCAAAAAAAACAAAAACCCCAACTCCGGCCAAATGCTCACGCGTGGATGCCATTTAGTCCCGGTTGGTGTGACCAACCGGGACTAAAGGCCCTCCTGCCTGGGCTCCCCGCAGAGGCCACGTGGAGACCCTTCTGTCCCGGTTGGTAAGCAAACCAGGAGTAAAGGTTTTGGGCTTTAGTATGGACCCTTTAGGCCCGGTTCTGGAATCGGGGCTAATGGGCCTCTGGAAACGGGACAATTGGGCCATTTTCTACTAGTGCGAGTGGGCCTCGAGATACCCCTCCGTCATACGGAGTGACAAATCTCAGTCTCGATTCACGCCAACCCAACAGACACCTCCAGAGATACCTGTAGAGCACCTTTATAGTCACCGAGTTACGTTGCGACGTTTGATAACCCACAAGGTATTCCTCCGGTGTCCGGGAGTTGCATGATCTCATGGTCATAGGAACAGATACATTGACATGCAGAAAACAGTAGCAGTAAACTGACACGATCATCTGCTACGTTCATAGTTTTGGGTCTTGTCCATCACATCATTCTCCCAATGATGTGATCCCATTATCGAGTGACAACACTTGTCTATGGTCAGGAAACCTTGACCATCTTTGATCAACGAGCTAGTCAACTAGAGGCTCGCTAGAGAGAGTGTGTTGTTTAGGTATCCACACATGTATTTTAGTTTCCAATCAATACAACTCTAGCATGGATAATAAATGATTCTCATGAACAAGGAAATATAATAATAACCAATTTATTATTGCCTCTAGGGCATATTTCCAACAGAGGCTACGGGGACTGATGACCCACAAGTGTAGGGGATCTATCGTAGTCCTTTCGATAAGTAATAGCGTCGAACCCAACGAGGAGCAGAAGGAACTGACAAGTGGTTTCCGGCAAGGTATTCTATGCAGGCACTGAAATTATCGGTAACATATAGTTGTGTGATAAGATACTTCGTAGCAAGTAGCAAGTAACAATAGTAAAAAAGGTGCAGCAAAGTGGCCCGATCCCTTTTGTAGCAAGGGACAAGCCTGGACAAACTCTTATAGGAGGTAAAGCGCTCCCGAGGACACATGGGAATTTCTGTCAAGCTAGTTTTCATCATGTTCATATGATTCGGGTTCGCTACTTCGATAGTTTGATATGTGGGTGGACCAGTGCTTGGGTGCTGCCCTTACATGGACAAACATCCCACTTATGATTAACCCCTCTCGCAAGCATCCGCAACTACGAAAGAAGAATTAAGACGAAGTCTAACCATAGCATTAAACTAGTGGATCCAAATCAACCCCTTACGAAGCAACGCATAAACTAGGGTTTAAGCTTCTGTCACTCTAGCAACCCATCATCTACTTATTACTTCCCAATGCCTTCCTCCAGGCCCAAATAATGGTGAAGTGTTATGTAGTCGACGTTCACATAAAACCACTAGAGGAAAAACAACATACAACGCATCACAATATCGAACGAATACCAAATTCACATGACTACTTATAGCAAGACTTATCACATGTCCTCAGGAACAAAAGTGACTACTCACAAAGCATAATTATGTTCATGACCAAGGAGGTATTGAATAGCATCAAGGATCTGAACATATAATCTTCCACCGAGTAATCCAACTAGCATCAACTACAAAGAGTGATTAACACTACTAGCAACCTTACAAGTACCAATCGGAGTCGCGAGCTGGAGATTGGTTACAAGAGATGAACTAGGGTTTGGAGATGAGATGGTGCTGATGAAGATGTTGATGGTGATGAGTCCCCTCCGATGAGAGGAGTGTTGGTGATGACGATGGCGACGATTTCCCCCTCCGGGAGGGAAGTTTCCCCGGGAGGACGGCCCTGTCGGAGCTCTAGATTGGTTTTGCTCAAGTTCCGCCTCATGGCGGCGGCGATTCCTCCCGAAAGCCTCCTCCTGATTTTTTTTCTGGAACGAAACCCTCCTTATAGCAAAAGATGGGAGACAGAGGGGCAACAGGGGGCCCACAAGCCACCTAGGCACGGCCAGGGAGTAGGCCACGCCTGGCAAGCTTGTGGCTTCCTGGTGGCTCCCCTCTGGTACTTCTTCCGCCCAGTATTTTTTATAAAATCCAAAATAATTCCTCGTTGATTTTCACGGCTTTTGGAATTGCGCAGAATGGTATCTCAAACTTGCTCCCTTTTCAGAACAGAATTCTAGCTGCCAGCATTCTCCCTCTTCATGTAAACCTTATAAAATAAGAGAGAAAAGGCATAAGTATTGTACCGTGAAGTGTAATAACAGCCCATAAAGTGATAAATATAAACGTGAAAGCATGATGCAAAATGGACGTATCAACTCCCCCAAGCTTAGACCTCGCTTGTCCTCAAGCGGAAGCGTAGATCAATAAATATGCCCACATGTTTAGAGATAGAGGTGTCGGTAAAACAAAATATGGACATGCAGGCATCATGATCATGATTAGAACAGAAATAGTGTCATATAAACTCTTATGCTAAAGTGACAATTCCTTCACAAAGTAAAGTATGGATCAAGAACCTTATTGAGAGAATTAACAACCAATGGCCTTTAGTCATTGAAGCAATTGCAATTTATCATAACATCGAAAAGAGTCAAATAAGAGCTTGTAAAGCAAATCCACATACTCAATCATTCTTTCGTCTTCTTCAATTGCTAAAACTCACGTGGTACTCATGACATCAAAGTTTCAGTTGGACACAGAGAAAGATAGGGGCTTATAGTTTCGCCTCCCAACTACTTACCTCAAGGGTAATGTCAACAATAGTAAGTCATGAATTCTTACTTCCAAGTTGACATATGAATATAGATCTTTCCCTAGCACATGACGTTAGCCAAGATAAAGGCGAAATAAGGAATTGGTGTCAATCACCATGACTCTTTCAAGGATAAAAAGTAAAGGTGCTATATAGGCCCTTCGCAGAGGGAAGCAACGATTGTCATGCGCTTTTGAGGTTTGGATGTGTCACCTCTTAGTGCGAAGGAACGTCACTTTATATTGCCTCCTGTGATAAAGAACTTTATTATGCAGTATGTCGCTTTTATGTCTTCCTCATCACAGGTTCGTACAAAGCTTATTTTCCACACACTAATAGATCATACATATTCAGGGAGAAATTTTTATTGCTTGCACCAATGACATCTTACTTGAGGGATCTTCTTCAATCCATAGGTAGGTATGGTGGACTCTCGTGGCAAAACTAGGTTGAAGGTTTATGGATGCACAAGTAGTATCTCTACTTAGTGCGGAAGTTTTGGCTGATATGAGGTGGAAGCAAGCGTCATGTGCTAAGGGATCTCTAATCATATAACATTGTTCGGAACCAAGCAAACATAATTCATTATGTTGTCTTCCTTGTCCAACATCTATTTCCAAGCATGTAATAGTTTAATGAGTGTTCACAATCATAGACGGTGTCAAAGGTGATATATTTATATGTGAACCTCTCCTTCTTTATTACTTCATGTTAATTGCAACAAAGACCAAAGTCTATGTTTGTCCACCCACAAGAAGTTTCAATCAACATTCTTTTTATATGTGAAGTCATCACTTCCCATAAGATCATTACATGATCTTTCATAATTTTGTTCTTTTATTATTATTTCTTTAGATCATGGCAAGAGGCAAGGCCCTTAACTAAAACACTCTTTATTATATGACTCATGAGCTCGAATACATTGGGGGAGACACAAAGAAAAACTCAAGCCTAGAACACTAAGAACTTTATTCTACTAGAAAAGATAAAACCAAAAAGGATCGAACTAAGAAAAAGGTAAAGGCAAAAGATGTGATGCTGATACGATACCGGGGCAACTCCCCCAAGCTTGGCACAATCCAAGAGGAGTGCCCATACCCGTGCTTAATTGTCTTCCTTCGAAGGTGATGGTGGTGGAGTTGTCCTGTCTTTTGATTCCAAGGGGGCGATCAATCTTTGATTTATACTTTGGAGCTCTGTGATATGTGTCTCTAGCAAAACAACTTCACGGGTGAGATAAGTATTATGAACACGAGTTATTTCACATAACCTCAAGAGTTCGATCAAGGATGGACGTAAAAGGTGGAGGTAGGATTGAAGAAAATCCTCTTCCTCAGCTTCTTCCTTGTTGAGCGCAGATTGCCCTTCGTCCGATGCCGGATTCTCCTCCTTAGTTTTGCCCTTAGTTTCTCCCAGCAGCCCTTCCTTGGCCTCCATGACCTCCATTCTTTTCAGATCAGCATTTACTTCTTCAAAGACTTGAGGGAGATTGTTCTCCCCGACAGATTCCTGAGACGACATCCTTGCCCTAAATCTGCGACAGAAATAGGCTCGAAACGAAAACAGAGGATATTTGCGTGATACGGGGGTTAGACCTTTCGGCAGAATATATAATTAATTTTTCCCGACCAGAAGGAGTATTCCGCAAGAAAATGGAATCCGGGAGTCACACGAGGTGCTCACAAGCCCCCTAGGCGCGGCCAGGGGGTACGTCGCGTGTGGCAGGCTTGTCGCCTCCTCGTGCGCTTTCCGGACAACTTTAATTTTTTCTATTTTTCTAAAAAATCCAAAACTGAGAAAAATTCCTACTGGAAAAGTTTTGGAGTCGGTTTACTTACCGAATCACATACCTCTTTATTTTTGGAGTCTGAAACAGGCTGATAAATATCCCTTATGTACTCCTCCGGAGTTATGGTATTAATAACATTGCTTTCAACATTTATGGGAGTACCTCAGATATAATGCTTGATTGTTTGCCCATTTACCACTCTTGGAAAATTACCTTCCGTGTTGTTGATCTTGATGGCACCGGAACGATATACTTCCTCAACAATGTAAGGACCTTCCCATTTAGAGAGAAGCTTGCCTGTAAAAAATCTTAAACGAGAATTGTATAGCAAGACATAATCACCTACATTGAACTCATGTTTTTGTATCCTTTTATCATGCCACCTCTTAACTTTTTCTTTGAACAACTTGGCATTTTCATATGCCTGAGTTCTCCATTCATCAAGTGAGCTAATATCAAATAACCTCTTCTCACCAGCAAGTTTGAAATCAAAGTTGAGCTCTTTGATTGCCCAATAAACCTTATGCTCTAGCTCAAGAGGTAAATGACAGGCTTTACCGTAAACCATTTTGTACGGAGACACGCCCATGGGATTCTTATAAGCAGTTCTATATGCCCAAAGTGCATCCTCAAGCTTCTTAGACCAATTCTGTCTAGACCTATTAACAGTCTTTTGCAGAATTAGTTTAATCTCTCTATTACTTAGCTCTACTTGACCACTGGACTAAGGATGATAGGGATATGCAATTATATGGTTGACATCGTACTTAGCAAGCGTTTTACGGAAAGAACCATGAATAAAATGTGAACCACCATCGGTCATTAGATATCTAGGGACTCCAAATCTAGGGAAAATAACTTCTTTGAGCATCCTAATAGAGGTGTTATGATCAGCACTACTAGTTGGGATAGCTTCTACCCACTTAGTAACGTAATCAACAGGAACTAGAATATGAGTATACCCGTTAGACTTTGGAAAAGGTCCCATATAATGAAAACCCCGAACATCAAATGGTTCAATGAAAAGTGAATAATTCATAGGCATTTCCTGATGTTTACTGATATTACCTATTCTTTGGCATTCATCACAAGACAAGACAAACTTACGGGCATCCTTGAAGAGAGTAGGCCAATAGAAACCGGATTGCAATACCTTGTGTGCAGTTCTATCTCCCGCATGGTGTCCTCCATAAGCCTTGGAGTGACATTTCTGTAGGATTTGTCTCTGTTCATGCTCAGGTACACAACGTCTAATAACACCATCTACTCCTTCTTTATAAAGGTGAGGATCATCCCAAAAGTAATGTCTCAAATCAAAGAAGAATTTCTTCTTTTGCTGATATGTGAAACTAGGTGGTATATATTTAGCAACAATATAATTTGCATAATTAGCATACCACAGTGTACTATGTGAAGCATTGACGACATTCAACTGCTCATCAGGAAAGCTATCATCAATAGGTTGTGGGTCATTGATGTCAGCTATGCTTCCCTTGCAACGGCGCCAGATATACGTCTGCTACCTCAAAAAGATCTCCGGCAACGGCGCCGGAAATTGTCGTGTCGACGGCACCAGGAATCCTTTAGTTGCGGCTATTCCTTAAGGGACTTCCTAGGGAAGTATGCAAAGGATTTCCCCCGTGGCCTTGGAGCCTTGCGTTGGTGTTCCCTCAAAGCGGAAAGGGTGATGTAGCACAGCGGTGGTAAGAATTTCCCTCAGTTTGAGAACCAAGGTATCAATCCGATGGAGGAGTATCTCAAGATCCTGCACAAACACAAAAACTTGCTCCCAATGCTACGAAGGGGTTGTCAATCCCTTATAGATTGTTTGCCAAGTGAGAACTGAAAGCAACAAAGTAACAAAGCAAAGTAAAAGCAGAGGTGTAAATGATGGATGTGAATAGACCCGGGGGCCGTAGTGTTTACTAGTGGCTTCTCTCATGAAAGCAAGTAGATGGTGGGTGAACAAATTACTGTCGAGCAATTGATAGAACCGCGCAAAGTCGTGACAATATCTATGGCAATGATTATATCTATAGGCATCATGTCCAAAACAAGTAGACCGATACTTTGTGCATCTACTACTATTACTCCACACGTCAACCGTTATCCAGCATGCATCTAGTGTATTAAGTCCATAGGAACAGAGTAACGCCTTAAGCAAGATGACATGATGTAGAAGGATAATCTCAAACCAATGATAAAAAACCCCATCTTTTTAGCCTTGATGGCAACTACTTGATGTGTGCCTTGCTGCCCCTACTGTCACTAGGAAAGGTCACCACATGGCAGAACCCAAAACCAAGCACTTCTCCCAAATATCTAGTTGGCCAAACAAAACCCAAGACTCGGAGAGACTTACAAGGATATCAAATCATGCATATAAGAAATCAACAAAGACTCAAATATATATCATAGATAATCTGATCACAAATCCACAATTCATCGGATCTCGACAAACACACCGCCAAAGAAGATTACATCGGATAGATCTCCATGAAGATCATGGAGAACTCTGTATTGAAGATCCAAGAGAGAGAAGAAGCCATCTAGCTACTAACTACGGACTCGTAGGTCTGAAGTGAACTACTCATGAGTCATTGGAGGGGCGATGATGATGATGAAGAAGCCCTCCAACTCCAAAGTCCCCTCCGGCAGGGTGCCGGGAAGGGTCTCCAGATGAGATCTCGCGGAAACGGAAGCTTGCGGCGGCGGAAAAGTATTTTCGAGGCTCCCCTGATTTTTTGCGGAATATTTGGGAATTTATAGGCCAAAAACCTAGGTCAGGGGGCGGCCAGGGAGGCCACAAGTCTGCCCACCGCCGCCTCCCCCTTGTGGCGGAGTGGGGGCTTGTGGGCTGCCTAGACCCCACCTGGCTTGGCCCAAAATCCCCCTGCTCTTCTTCCGTTCGGGAAAAAATCATTTCGGGGTTTTTCTTCCGTTTGGACTCCGTTCCAAAATCAGATCTGAAAAGAGTCAAAAACACGGAAAAAACAGGAACTGACACTTGGAACTGAATTAATAAGTTAGTCCCAAAAAAGATATAAAAGGTACATAAAACAACCAAATAAGACAAGATAACAACGTGAAACCATCAAAAATTATAGATACGTTTGAGACGTATCAAGCATCCCCAAGCTTAACTCCTACTCGTCCTCGAGTAGGGAAGTGATAACAATGAATTTTTTATGCTTTCATGCTACCTAGCATAGGTGTCCTTTGTAATTCCTCTTATGTGACGTGAATGTTCAGATCTATTAGATTCAAAACAATAGTTTGCTATTGACGTGGAAACAATAATAATTCAAGCAAACTAGCAAAGTAATCATGAACTTTCAAAATAACAAGGCCAAAAGAAAGTTATCCCTAAGAAAGCATATAGTCTGGCTATGCTCTATCATCATTGCACAACGAATTTAAATCATGCACAACCCCGGTATTGGCCAAGTAATTGTTTCTCACCTTTACTTTCTCAAACCTTTTCAACTCTCACGCAATATATGAGCATGAGCCATGGTTATAGCACTATAGATGGTGTGGAATGTAGTGGAGGTTGCAAGACAAAAAGGAGGAGATAGTCACATTAACTAGGCATATCAATGATCTGTGGAGATGCTCATCAATAGATATCAATGTGAATGAGTAGGGATTGCCATACAAATGATGCACTAGAGCTACGAGTATGTGAAAGCTCTTAAAGAAAACTAGTGGGTGTGCATCCAACTTGCTTGCTCACGAAGACCTAAGGCAATTTTGAGGAAGCCTATCATTGGAATATACAAGCCAAGTTATATAATGAAAATTTCCCACTAGCTATATGGTGGTGACAAAACGAGAGACTCTCAATCATGAAGATCATGGTGCTTAATATGCACAACTGTGGAAAAAGTGGTAGCATTGTCCCTTCTCTCTTTTTATCTCATTTTTTTATTTTTTTGTTGGGCTATTTGGCCTCTTTTTTTGGTGGGATTCTTTGGCCTCTTTTATTTCCTCACATGGGACAATGCTCCATTAATGATGATCATCACACTTTCAACTCAAAACTTAGAGCAACTATGACTCTATATGGAATGCCTTCGGTAGTGTGCCGTGGCAATGATCTAGCATGGTTTAGACATCAATGGAAACATCATGCTAGCTATCTTACGATCGTGCAAAGGCAAAGTATACGTGGTGGCACATGTCATGGTGGTAGTTGCATGGCAATATATCTCGGAATGACTTTGAAAAAGCCATAATAGGTAGGTATGGTGGCTGTTTTGAGGGAGGCTAATGGTGGGTTTTGTGCACCGGCGAAAGTTGCACGACACTAAGAAGATAGTGATGGTGGAAGGTGAAAGTGCATCTAAACCATGGACTCAACATTAGTCATGAAGAACTCATGTACTTGTTGCAAAAAAATTATTAGTAATCGAAACAAAGCATTCAACGCATACTCCTAGGGGAAGGGTTGGTAGGTATAAACCATCGTGCGATCCCGATCGCCACGCAAAGGATGACAATCAATAGACTAATCATGCTCAGATTTCATCACATAGCGGTTCACCATACGTGCATGCTACGGGAATCACTAACTTCAACACAAGTATTTCTAGATCCACAACACCTTACTAGCATGACTTCAATATTACCATAACCAACACTCAAAACTAATTGAGATCAATCAAACTTCTCTAACTATTCAATGCAGATGAAGGTGGAAGTTTTCGTATCCCTTTGGATAACTACCCCTTTTGAGACTACTTTCAAAGAATAGATCAACTACCAAGCCACGCACCGCTGTGCTCTAAAAGATATAAGTGAAGCACATAGAGCAAAAGTATCTAGCTCAAAAGATATAAGTGAAGCACATGTGAGCTAAATTGTCTACCAAAAGATATAAGTGAAGCTTGACAAATTCACAGTGTGTGCATGTCTCTCTATCTAGGTGTGCAGCAAGGATGATTGTGACACAACAAAAATAAAAGACTCCTACGATACAAGACGCTCCAAGCAAAAAACACATAACATGTGGTGAATAAAAATATAGCCCCAAGTAACGTTACCGATGGATTGAAGACGAGAGAGGGGATGCCTTCCCGGGGCATCCCCAAGCTTAGGCTTTTACGACATCCTTAAATCTCTTGGGGTGCCTTGGGCATCCCCAAGCTTGAGTTCTTGCCACTCTTTATCTCTTTGTCCATAAGAACTTCACTCAAAACTTGAAAACTTCACAACACGAAACTTAAACAGAAACTCGTGATAACATTAGTACAAGGAAGCAAACCACCACTTCCTTAGGTACTGTAGCAAACTTAAATTCTACTTGTGCTGATGTTGGGTTACTGTAGTTTCAATCTTCCATGGCTAATACCCCCCGATACTATCCATAGTTTCATCAAAATAGGCAACCAACCCAACAAAAACAGAATCTGTTAACAGCAGACCAGTCTGTAGCAATCTGTATATTTCGTATACCTCTGTTACTTCAAAAATTCTGAAAAATTACGACAGTCTGAAGAATTCGTGTAGTAACAGAAGTAAAAAGAATCAACTCAAAAGGTCTTATAGAAAAAAATGAAAATTATTTTCGTGAGCAGAAAGTTTCTGTCTTTTCCAGCATGACCAAACGATCATCCCCAAGACTAATCATAACGGTTTTGCTTGGCACAAACGCAAAAAGAAACACAAAAACACAATCATAACAGAATTATGAAAGTGTGGAAAACACAAAAAATAAAGAAAAATGATAGATTCGTTGGGTTGCCTCCCAACAAGCGCTTTTGTTTAACGCCCTTAGCTAGGCGTTCAATGATGCTCTCACAAAAGACAAGAATTGAAGCACAACGAGAGCATCCCAAAGCATGTGAAAATCACATTTAAGTCTAACATACTTCCTATGCATAGGCATTTTATAGGAGAACAAATTGTCAAGATAATCAATAGCTGCCAAATGCAAGGAAGAAGAAAGAGACAATAGCAATCTCCACATAACGAGAGGTAATTTGGTAACATGAAAGTTTCTACCACAATATTTTCCTCTCTCATAGCTATTACATGTGGGATCATATTCGAAATCAACAATGTAACTATCACAAAGGATATTATTTTCATGATCCACATGCATGCAAAGTTGACGCTCTTCAAAAATAGTGGGATTATCATCTAAAGTCATGACTTCTCCAAACCCACTTTCAATCTTATTGCAAATATCATACTCATCATGAGGCTTAAACAAATTTTCAAGATCATAAGAAAGATCATCACCCCAATCATGATTATTGCAACAAGTAGAGGTCATAGCAAAACTAGCATCCCCAAGCTTAGGGTTTTGCATTTTTTTAGCATGATTGTCACTAATAGGATTTATAGTGAAATCATTGCAATCATGCTTTTCATCCAAGGAGCCCTCGTGAATCACTTCATGAATTTCTTCCTCACAATTTTCAGATTCATGCATCTTAAGCAAAACTCCATAGAAATAGTCAATTGTCCTCAACTCACTAGCAATTCGTTCAACAATAGTGGGTCTCTTAAAGAGACTAGTTAGTGGATGAGGATCCATATCAATAGATTTTCAGCAAGCGAAGATGCAAGCATATTGAAGGCACATGGCACACAAGCGAACAGAAAGCAAGCGAGAGAAAAGGGCGAACAAAAAGGCAAAGGAGAAAGGCAAATGTGAAGTGGGGGAGAGGAAAACGAGAGGCAACTGGCAACAAAAGCAAATGCAAGAGAAGAGTTTGTGAGACCTACTTGGATAGATCTTGATTTCTCCTCCCCGGCAACAGCGCCAAAAATAGGCACGTTGTCGGGAAATTATCTTGACATGCTCCTTCCCGGCAACGGCGCCAGAAATACTTCTGATGTCAGTTGTGCTTCCCTTGAAACGGCGCGAGATATACTTCTGCTACCTCAAAAAGATCTCCGGCAACGGCGCCGAAAATTGTCGTGTCGACGGCACCAGGAATCCTTCAGCTGCGGCTACGCCTTAAGGGACTTCCTAGGCAAGTATGCAAAGGATTTCCCCCATGGCCTTGGAGCCTTGCGTTGGTGTTCCCTCGAAGCGGAAAGGGTGATATAGCACAGCGGTGGTAAGTATTTCCCTCAGTTTGAGAACCAAGGTATCAATCCGATGGAGGAGTATCTTAAGATCCTGCACAAACACAAAAACTTGCTCCCAACGCTATAAAGGGGTTGTCAATCCCTTATAAATTGTTTGCCAAGTGAGAACTGAAAGCAACAAATTAACAAAGAAAAGTAAAAGCGGAGGTGTAAACGATGGATGTGAATAGACCCGGGGGCCGTAGTGTTTACTAGTGGTTCTCTCATGAAAGCAAGTAGACGGTGGGTGAACAAATTACTGTCGAGCAATTGATAGAACCGCGCAAAGTCGTGACGATATCTATGGCAATGATTATATCTATAGGCATCACGTCCAAAAACAAGTAGACCGATACTTTCTGCATCTACTACTATTACTCCACACGTCGACCGCTATCCAGCATGCATCTAGTGTATTAAGTCCACAAGAACAGAGTAACGCCTTAAGCAAGATGACATGATGTAGAGGGATAATCTCAAACCAATGATAAAAACCCCATCTTTTTACCTTTGATGGCAACTACTTGATGTGTGCCTTTCTGCCCCTACTGTCACTGGGAAAGGTCACCACATGGCAGAACCCAAAACCAAGCACTTCTCCCATTGCAAGAATCAAAGATCTAGTTGTCCAAACAAAACCCAAGACTCGGAGAGACTTACAAGGATATCAAATCATGCATATAAGAAATCAGCAAAGACTCAAATATATATCATAGATAATCTGATCACAAATCCACAATTCATCGGATCTCGACAAACACACCGCCAAAGAAGATTACATCGGATAGATCTCCATGAAGATCATGGAGAACTTTGTATTGAAGATCCAAGAGAGAGAAGAAGCCATCTAGCTACTAACTACGGACCCGTAGGTCCGAAGTGAACTACTCACGAGTCATTGGAGGGGCGATGATGATGATGAAGAAGCCCTCCAACTCCAAAGTCCCCTCCGACAGGGTGCCGGGAAGGGTCTCCAGATGAGATCTCGCGGAAACGGAAGCTTGCGGCGGCGGAAAAGTATTTTCGAGGCTCCCCTGATTTTTTGCGGAATATTTGGAATTTATAGGCCAAAAACTTAGGTCATGGGGCGGCCTGGGAGGCCACAAGCCTGCCCACCGCCGCCTCCCCCTGGTATCGGAGTGGGGGCTTGTGGGCTCCCTGGAGCCCACCTGGCTTGGCCCAAAAGCCCCGTGGTCTTCTTCCGTTCGGGAAAAAATCATTTTGGGGTTTTTCTTCCATTCGGACTCCGTTCCAAAATCAGATCTGAAAAGAGTCAAAAACACAGAAAAAACAGGAACTGGCACTTGGCACTGAATTAATAAGTTAGTCCCAAAAAAGATATAAAAGGTACATAAAACAACCAAAGAAGACAAGATAACAGTGCGAAACCATCAAAAATTATAGATACGTTTGAGACGTATCAGTCATCCAGAACATTCTCCAACCCAGACAAGCTATCTGCTATGGGGTTCTCAGCACCCTTCCTATCAACAACATGCAAATCAAATTCTAGTAGCACGAGAACTGATATGTCTCCATCGTATCTACTTTTCCAAACTCTTTTGCCCTTGTTTTGGACTCTAATTTGCATGATTTGAATGGAACTAACCTGGACTGACGCTGTTCTCAGCACAATTGCATTGGTGTTATTTTTGTGCAGAAATCAAAGTTCTCCAATCGTCCTGAAAATTTACGAGGAGCATTTTTGGAAAATATGAAAAATACCTACGCGAAGATCCACCTGAGGGGGTGGGCCAGTGGGCCACAAGCCCTGCCTCCACCACCCCCCTGGTGGCGGTGGGCAAGCTTGTGGGGCCCACACGGCTCTGCCGCCCCCAATTCCAGCTCTATAAGTTCCCTTTCGTCCCAGAAAAAATAAAGAGAGAAGATTTCGTCGTGTTTGCGATATGGAGGCACCGCCACAACCTGTTCTTCATCTGGAGGGCAGATCTGGAGTCCGTCTTGGGCTCCGGAGAAGGGAAATCGTCGCCATCGTCATCATCAACCTTCTTCCCTCTCTAATTCCATGAAGCTCTTCGTCGTTCGTGAGTAATCTATTCGTAGGCTCGCTGGGTGGTGATGAGTAGGATGAGATCTATCATGTAATCGAGTTAGTTTTGGTGGGGATCGATCCCTAGTATCCACTATGTTCTGATATTGATGTTGCTACTACTTTGCCATGCTTAATGCTTGCCACTAGGGCCCGAGTGCCATGATTTCAGATCTGAAATTATTATGTTGTCACCAATATATGTGTGTTTTAGATCCGATCTTACAAGTTGTAGTTACCTACTATGTGTTATGATCCGGCAACCCCGGAGTGACGATAACCGGAACCACTCCTGGTGATGACCATAGTTTGAGGACTTCAGGTGTTCACCAAGTGCTAATGCGTTGGTCCGGTTCTTTATTAAAAGGAGAACCTTAATATCATGTAGTTTCCTTTTGGACCCCGCTACCACGGGAGGGATGGACAATAGATGTCATGCAAGTTCTTTTCCCTAAGCACGTATGACGACACACGGAATGCATGCCTACATCACATTGACGAACGGGAGCTAGCCACATATCTCTCCATGTTATAACTGTTGCATGATAAATATCATCCAAACAAATCACCGGCCCATTGCCTACGAGTTTGTCCTACTGCTACTGTTTCTTGTCTTGCTCTGCTGCTGTTACTTGTCTTGCTCTGCTGCTACTATTGCTACTACTGTTGCTACTTGCTACTGTTGTCACTACTGATGTTCCTTGCCGCTGCTATTACTCGTTACACTGCTGCTACCTGCTACAATCTTGATCGCTGGTCGTTGACGGGAACTGACAATTTCCGTCAACGAGGCAACTTGGCGCCATTGATACGACAGTTAGGAATAGTCTGCCGTCAACAGATCGTTTCTGACACCCTTGTTATCATACTACTTAGCTACTAATACTTTGCTTGCAGATACTAATCTTTCAGGTGTGGTTGAATCTGGTAAATTCGGCTACTAATACTCGGGAGTATCCTCTCACCTCCTGTCTGGAGAACCAACAAATTTGGGTTGAATACTCTACCCTCGAAAACTGCTACGATCCCACGCGCTGGTGGGCCGTCAACAACATTCTTCTAGTTTCGATTGCCGGAGAGTGTAGCAGCATTCTTCTGGTGTCGTTGCAAGGGAAGGTCTGCTGTTACGGAGTCAGCATTTTTCTGGCACCGTTGCCGGGGAGGTATTGCTATATTCTCTGAGTTACTTGGGATTTATATCTGCTGATCACTATGAAGAATCTGAAGGATCCAAAAACCAAAGTCTTGCCCTCAACTACGAGGGGAGGTAAGGAATTGCCATCTAGCTCTACACTTGATTCACCTTCAGTTATGAGTAAGTTTGCGACATCACCTCCTGCTAGAAATCTTGATATGTCGCATGTGCTTGATGATGCTTATGATGCTACTGCTAGAGATGTTATGCTTGATGCTATGCCTGATACTGCTAGAGGTGCTATGCTTAATACTGCTACAGATGCTATGCTTGATACTGCTAGAGATGCTATGCTTGATACTGCTTTGCCTGATGATGCTAGAGATGCTATTTTGCCTGATGATGCTATGCCTGATACTGCTTTGCCTGATGTTCCACTGGGCGTATTCCTTGATGCTCAAATTGCTAGAGTTACTGCCAATGCTCGTGATGCTTCTGAAACTGCTGATACTATTGAGATAGAACCTGGTTTTGCTCCTATTAGATCTAGCTCTCCTAGATATGAATTGCCTGATATACCTGAGGGTTACGTTATGGAGGGAGAGATAGCTGAGGATTTTCTTGTGTGTAAGGATGCCTATGACGTTGAGAAATTACTTCTCAAGTGGAAGGAAAAATCTCCGAAAGCTAGGATGAAATATGACCCGAAGTTTGCCACTTCATCTATCTTTATCACCGATAAGGATTATGAATTCTCTGTCGACCCTAAGATAATCTCTCTAGTCGAATCTGATCCTTTTCATGGTTATGAGTCTGATACAGTCGTAGCCCATCTTGCCAAACTACACGATATAGCCACCCTTTTCACTAATGAGGAGAAGATCTGCCACTACTATATCCTTAAGTTGTTTCCTTTCTCTCTAAAGGATGACGCTAAAGCCTGGTTCACCTCTCTTGCTCCTGGATGTGTGAGTAGTCCCCAGGATATGGTATATTACTTCTGTGAGAAATATTTCCCTGCCCATAAGAAGCAAGCTACCTTGCAGGAAATATACAACTTTGCTCAACTCCAAGAAGAGAGTCTTCCACAATCTTGGGGGAGGCTCGTCCAGCTACAAAATGCTTTGCCTGATCACCCTCTTAAGAAGAACTAGATACTTGATATCTTCTATAACGGACTTACCGATGCTTCTAGAGACCACCTGGATAGTTGTGCCGGTTGTGTTTTTAGGGAACAAACTGTAGAACAAGCTGAGACCCTGCTGAATCATATCCTGATCAACGATAATGCTTGGACTATTCCCGAACCACCTCCTAAGCCAACTCCTAAGAAAAGAGGTATTCTATTCCTCAGTCCCAAAGATATGCAATAAGCCAAGAAATCTATGCAAGAGAAAGGCATTAGATCTGAAGATGTCAAAAATCTACCGCCTATCGAAGAGATCCATGGTCTCGATAACCCGATACAGATAGTAGAAGTGAATTATCTGCGTAGGTTTGATGAGAGTGATATTCCTTTTGACAAACCTGCTAGCCTATGCTTTGATGAATTTGACAACTTTGTTGCCAAACAACAGAGTTTCAATGATTATGTTAGCAGACATTTGGAACAAAGTACTCGCATGCTTAGCCATTTAAGTGCTTGTGTAGACAGAAATGTCAATGATCTGAAGCTTCTGAGTAAACATGCCTCTATGATTACTACTCAGGTAGAACAAGTACTTAAAGCTCAAAATGACCTGCTCAATGAATTAAATGACAACTCTGTTAGAGTCATTACTAGAGGAGGCAAAATGACTCACGAACCTTTGTATCCTGAAGGTCATCCTAAGAGAATTGATCAAGATTCTCAAGGAATCAGTGCTGATACACCTAGTCATCCTAAGGAGAAGAAGAAGGATGATAGAAACCTACATGCCAGTTCACCAAATACTGTCACACCTGAAGAACCTAATGATATTTCTGCGTCTGATGCAGAAACACAATCGGGTGATGAACATGAACCTGGTGACAATATGGACAGTGATGTTCATAATAATGCTCAACCTAGCAATGATGAGGATGTGGAGATTGAACCTACGGTTAATCCTGATAACCCACAACCTAAGAGATATGATAAGAATGACTTTACTGCTAGGAAGCATGGTAAAGAAAGGGAGCCATGGGTTCATAGATCTATGCCCTTTCCTCCTAAGCCATCCAAGAAAAAGGATGATGAGGATTGTGAGCGCTTCGTTGAGATGATAAGACCCATCTTTCTGCAGATGCGGTTAACTGATATGCTCAAGATGTCTCCGTATGCCAAGTACATGAAAGATATCATGACTAATAAACGGAAGATACCAGATCTTGAGATCTCCACCATGCTTGCCAACTACACTTTTAAAGGTGGAACTCCTAAGAAACTTGGTGATCCCGGAGTGCCCACTATACCTTGATCCATTAAAGGAAACTACGTAAGAACTGCCTTATGTGACCTTGGAGCCGGTGTTAGTGTTATGTCGCTCTCTCTTTATCGTAGACTTGAATTGGATAAGTTGACACCCACTAAAATTTCTCTGCAAATGGCCGACAAATCAACTGCTTTCCCTATCGGCATTTGCGAGGATGTGCCTGTTGTGGTTGCTAACACCACTATCTTAACAGACTTTGTTATCTTGGATAGTCCCGAGGACGATGCCATGGTTGTCATCCTCAGAAGACCCTTTTTAAACACTGGAGGGGCTGTTATAGATTGCAACAAAGGTAATGTCACTTTCCATGTCAACGGTAATGAGCACACAGTGCACTTTCCAAAGAAACGATATCAAGTACATTGCATCAATGGTATCGAAAAGACTTCATCGATTCTTATTGGGAGCTTTGAATGCCCTATTCCTCGTGTCAAGATGAAGTATGAGTTGCTTGTTGGGGAGATTCATATCCCCATTGAGGTGACTTAGTGGCTATTCGAAAATTCTCCATTCTCTCTTGCGATTCGAGAAGGTTTTGTCATGAGGACTTGATCAATCCCATTGACGGATTTCTTTCGATGACCATGAAATGGATGAATCAAAGAGTCACATACCTATGTTTTTAGCTTTCATTTTCTGTTGCTTAGAAGAAAAATGATAGAATTAGTTTAGTTTTTCCTGTTTTCTTTTTTAGTGTCCCGTTGAAAAATACCTCGAAAATAAAAGTTCTCCCATGGTCTTGAAAATTTAGTATGATTTTTTCTGGAATTTTTGAAAATTACTGGACCTGAGAGCTGGCCTGGGGGCCAGACCAGTGGGCCACAAGCCCTGCCACCGCCACCCCTGGTGGCGGAGAGCAAGCTTGTGGGGCCCACAGGGACCCCCTCCACTCATTCCAGCTCCCAGCCTCTTCTTCCACCTCCAGAAAAAATTGTTTCGCACCTCAAACCCATGTTCTTGCTCATTTGGCTGTGATTTTCGATCTCCTTTCTCAAAGCACCATTCTCCGAACCGTTTTGGGAAAATTACTCCTTGGTAAGTGACTCCTCCATTGGTCCAATTAGTTTTCGCTCTAGTGCTTTATCCTTCGCGTATTCTTGCTACCTTGGTGACCCTGTTCTTGAGCTAGAAATGTTGATTTTAGCTGGTCCCAAGTAGTTTTAGCGCGTGATACGGTCTCTACGCACTAGTAGGAGTAGTTGCTACAAGTTGGGTTAATCTTTATTCACTTTTCTTTCGAAGTCTCTAAAAATTTCAGAATTTTTCAGAGCTAGAAAAAGGAAAAGACGAGGAGGTTCTTGAGAGGCTCTTCGAGCCGTAACCCCAAGGAGGATGAGAAAAACCACCCCAAGTACGTAGTCCCTCGAGTCACAGAAGTTCGAGCGTGCGAGTGGCCAAGTGATGAATTTTTGCACGCCGCTGGACTTTATGAAGACTTTTATTACTTGGTGGAGAACGCAGGTCTTAATGCGTTCGTTGCAGATAAGTGCTCACAATACCTCCTCCTCACCAATATTTTCGTTCAAAGCTTCAACTTTTATCCAAGGAAGAATCCTCCCACGGTTGAGTTCATGATATACGATGTTCCCTAGTGCATGACACTACATGATTTTTGCAATGTATGCAAATTACCTTATGTTGGGGATATCCGTGACCCTCGTCCACGGGACTTGGAGGATTTCATTGGTACTATTGTTGTTGGAGAGGAGAGAGGAGTGTCTCACGCTAGAATTGCTAGCATACATTTTCCTGTGCTTCGATACTTCTCACTATTTGTGGGAAAATTGTTGATTGGCCGTGGGGAGGCTGGATCACTTAGTTCTCCAGACCTTGCGGTTTTGCGCGAAGGCCTTTATAACGATAAGACTTACAGCCTAGGTGTTATAGTGGCCCAGCGGTTGAACATCAACCGTTCCAAGGGTGTCGTCTATGGAGGTATCTATGCTAACCGTCTTGCCAAACACTTTGAGATACCCATTAGACTGGGAGAGGAAGGAGAGATGCTTCTCCCTGAGAAATATCTGGATTATGACAGCATGGTTCGCCATGATTTTCTAGATAGAGATGCTAGTAGACGGATGATTTATAACCTGGTATTTATTCAGGGTACTCGAGAGACTATTACTTTGCCTGCTCCTTCTTTGTTCGATCTTCATGCAGGAAGGTACACTATTATGCCCTCGGACATCTACGCATATTGGGGCTTGGCCCAACCACAGGTGCCCGTGCCCGAGCCGTCAGTCGAGTACCAGACGTCAGTTTATCAGTGGGAGCCAGAGGAGCTCACACAGCAGTGGCATCCATAGTCTGCTCCGGAGTACCCTGGAGCTGGTGATTTCCCACCATGGGAGTAGACCAAGCTAGGCCAAAAGCCTAAGATTGGGGGAGTACGTGTTCTCACCGACTTTACATTCATGCTTATGCTTTCACTTTGTTAGCCGGTGTTCACACTTAGCCACTGTATCATCCATGCTAGTTTATTTTTGTTTTCTTGTTTTGTGTCCTTTTGAGAAAACCCAAAAAGATTTTTCTTTCTTCTTTTGCTTGTTGGGAGCTTTCTCGTGTAAATAGTTTTCTTTTTCTTTGGGTCAAGGTAGAAGATATTGGTTGCAATGTTTAGTGGCTCTTGCAGGCATACGTGTTTAGCTTTCAAAAGAGCCATGTTACTTTGTCTTCTCCTTTGTGTTTGCCTGTAGATTCAGCTTAGTCCAATGCACGAGCACTCTTATTATTGCTCACATCGTTCGATCGTGCAAGTGAAAGGCAATAATGATGATATATGCTGAAGTGACTGAGACTGAAAAGCTGGTATGAACTCTATCTATTTTGTTTTTGTAAATATGACTAGCTTGTCGACCCAGATTTAGCTTTGTTGTGAGAGAACCATGTTTGCAATGACAACTTAGAGATCATAGTTTCTGATGCCATGCTTATTTAGCTGAGAGTTTATAATGGTTTGTCTTGAATGCCAACATAGATTTTGAAATGACTATGATGTAGTATGATAGGATGGTATTCTCCTTTGAATGTTTCAAGTGGCTTGACTTGGCGCATGTTCATGCATGTAGTTGAAACAAAATCAACATAGCCTCTATGATGTTCGTGTTCATGGTGATTTATATCCTGTTCATGCTTGGATTCAATGTTAGTCAAACTCATTGCATCTTGATGACTGTTGTCGCTCTCTAGTTGGTCGCTTCCCAGTCTTTTGCTGGCCTTCACTTGTACTAAGCGGAATACTGCTTGTGCATCCAATCCCTTAAACCCAAAAGTTTTTCCATGAGAGTCCACCATACCTACCTATTTGCGGTATCTACCTGCCGTTCCAAGTAAATTTGCATGTGCCACTCTATAAACCTTCAAGAAATAATCTGTTTTGCATGCCCGAACCGCTCATGTGGTGACAGGGGGCTATTGATATCTTCCATGCTAGGAGTGTTATCCTCGACATGTGTTTATTCACTGTCATTCACGAGAAAGGGGCCGGTAATTGGAATGCACAGTTCCACGCTTAAATTGAAAACATAACTGTCAAACAAGACTCCCCCCGGTTTGATGTTAGTATGGACGGTACCCGAGGATTCGGCTAGCCGTGGAGTGTGATTGATTGGTGGTGGGGGAGTTAAAACTTTACTTTTATGTTTGGGAACCGCCTATAGCATGAGTAGCATGGAAGATATTGAGAACTCTTGGTCATTGCGTTGACAATGAAAGCATGCCACCCAAAATTATTATCTCTGTTTACAAAGCTTGAGCTCTGGCACCTCTGCAAATCAATGCTTCCCTCTGCGAAGGGCCTGTCTATTTATTTTCCTATCTAGTCATCCTCCTCTTATATAAGCACCAATTAGAGAGCACCTTTGTCATTTTTATTCTTTGCTTTTGATTGATATTGAGTATGACTATGACTGGATCTTCGTTGCTGTGAATTACAATGTTTAGTCAGCCCTTGATCTTTGAAAGTGCACTGCATTTATGTTTTGCGGTCTCAGAAAGAGCTAGCAAGATACCACCTATTTGTATTGCTTCATGCTTGTTTTGATTGAAGTGTTGGTATTTGAAACTCATTATTATTTTCTCGTTAGCTGATTATGCCATTGATATTAGTTTACCGTGAGACCTTTGTGTCATTTGCTTATGTGGTTAACTTGTGATCTTGGTGAAATTCTGGTTATGAGTTAGACATAGTTGCAACAACAAGATCAAACAGAGTTTGTCAAAGTTTTTCTTTCTCTCTCAGTTTGTCAACTGAGTTGCTTGAGGACAAGCAAGGTTTTAAGCTTGGGGGAGTTGATACGTCTCCATCGTATCTACTTTTCCAAACTCTTTTGCCCTTGTTTTGGACTCTAATTTGCATGATTTCAATGGAACTAACCTGGACTGACGCTGTTTTAAGCAGAATTGCCTTGGTGTTATTTTTGTGCAGAAATCAAAGTTCACCAAACGTCCTGAAAATTTACGAGGAGCATTTTTGGAAAACATGAAAAATACCTGCGCGAAGATCCACCCGAGGGGGTGGGCAAGTGGGCCACAAGCCCTGCCTCCGCCACCCCCCTCGTGGCGGTGGGCAAGCTTGTGGGGCCCACACGGCTCTGCCGCCTCCAATTCCAGCTCTATAAGTTCCCTTTTGTTCCAGAAAAAATAAAAAGAGAAGATTTCGTCGCGTTTGCGATAAGGAGGCGCCGCCACAACCTGTTCTTCATCTGGAGGGCAGATCTGGAGTTCGTCTTGGGCTCCGGAGAAGGGAATCGTCGCCATCGTCATCATCAACCTTCTTCCCTCTCCAATTCCATGAAGCTCTTCGTCGTTCGTGAGTAATCTATTCATAGGCTCGCTGGGCGGTGATGAGTAGGATGAGATCTATCATGTAATCGAGTTAGTTTTGATGGGGATTGATCCCTAGTATCCATTATGTTCTAAGATTCATGTTGCTACTACTTTGCCATGCTTAATGCTTGTCACTAGGGCCCAAGTGCCATGATTTTCAGATCTGAAATTATTATGTTGTCACCAATATATGTGTGTTTTAGATCCGATCTTACAAGTTGTAGTTACCTACTATGTGTTATGATCCGGCAACCCCGGAGTGACAATAACCGGAACCACTCCCGGTGATGACCATAGTTTGAGGAGTTCATGTGTTCACCAAGTGCTAATGCGTTGGTCCGGTTCTTTATGAAAAGGAGAACCTTAATATCCCGTAGCTTCCTTTTGGACCCCGCTGCCATGGGAGGGATGGACAATAGATGTCATGCAAGTTCTTTTCCCTAAGCACGTATGACGACACACGGAATGCATGCCTACATCACATTGACGAACGGGAGCTAGCCACATATCTCTCCGTGTTATAACTGTTGCATGATGAATATCATCCAAACAAATCACCGACCCATTGCCTACGAGTTTGTCCTACTGCTGCTGTTACTTGTCTTGCTCTGTTGCTGTTACTTGTCTTGCTCTGCTGCTACTGTTGCTACTACTGTCACTTGCTACTGTTGCTACTTGCTACTGCTATCACTACTGTTGTTCCTTGCCGCTGCTATTACTCGTTACACTGTTGCTACCTGCTACAATCTTGATCGTTGGTCGTTGACGGGAACTGACAATTTCTGTCAACGAGGCAACTTGGCGCCATTGATACAACAGTTAGGAATAGTCTGTCGTCAACAGATCGTTTCTGACACCGTTGTTATCATACTACTTTGCTACTGATACTTTGCTTGCAAATACTAATCTTTTAGGTGTGGTTGAATCTGATAAATTCAGCTTCTAATACTCAGGAGTATCCTCTAACCTCCTGTCTGGCGAACCAACAAATTTGGGTTGAATACTCTACACTCGAAAACTGCTACGATCCCACGCGTTGGTGGGCCGTCAACAACATTCTTCTAGTTTCGATTGCCGGAGAGTGCTAGCAGCATTCTTCTGGTGCCGTTGCAAGGGAAGGTCTGCTGTTACGGAGTCAAGAACCCATCTGATAAGTCTAGGTTTAGCATCTTTCTTTTCGATGAGATACTTAATAGTAGCATGATCAGTGTGAATAGTAACCTTGGAATCAACAATATAAGATCTGAACTTTTCACATGCAAACACGATTGCTAAAAATTCCTTTTCAGTAGTAGTATAGTTTCTTTGGGACTATCTAGAGTTTTACTAGCATAATGAATAGCATTCAACTTCTTATCAACTCTTTGTCCTAGAACATCACCAACAGCATAATCACTAGCATCACACATAATTTCAAAAGGTAAGTTCCAATCAGGTGGTTGAACAATAGGTGCAGTTATCAAGGCCTTCTTAAGTATTTCGAATGCTTCCTCACAATCATCGTCAAAGACAAAACGAATATCTTTTTTGCAAGAGATTGGTAAGAGGCCTAGAAATCTTAGAAAAGTCCTTAATGAACCTTCTATAGAAACCAGCATGACCAAGGAAACTTCTTATACCTTTAATGTCTGTAGGGCATGGCATTTTCTCGATCGCATCAACCTTAGCCTTATCGACTTCAATACCTCTTTCAGAAATTTTATGTCCTAAGACGATGCCTTCATTAACCATAAAGTGGCACTTCTCCCAATTCAAGACAAGGTTGGTATCTTTACATCTCTGCAAAACTAGATCAAGGTTGCTGAGGCAATCAGCAAAAGAAGACCCGTAAACAGAGAAGTCATCCATGAAAACCTCAAAAATCTTTTCACAAAAGTCAGAGAATATAGCCATCATACATCTTTGAATGGTAGCAGGTGCATTACATAAGCCAAAAGGCATACGTCTGTAAGCAAAGGTACCGAAAGGGCAGGTAAAAGTGGTTTTCTCCTGATTAGATTGTGCAACAGGTATTTGGGAGAAACCAGAATAACCATCTAGAAAGCAGAAGTGTGTGTGTTTAGACAATCTTTCTAGCATTTGGTCAATAAAAGGCAAAGCGTAATGATCTTTCCTAGTGGCTTTATACAATTTCCTAAAATCAATCACCATCCTATAGCCAGTAATAATCCTCTGTGGGATCAATTCATCTTTATCATTAGGGACAACGGTAATACCTACCTTCTTAGGGACGCAATGCACCCGACTTACCCAATCACTATGAGCAACATGATAGATAATACCTGCTTCCAGGAGCTTTAGTATTTGTTTTCTTACTACCTCTTTCATCTTAGGATTTAATCTCCGTTGATGATCGACAACTGGTTTGGAATCGGGATCGGTTTTAATTTTAAGTTGGCATAGAGTGGGACTAATGCCCTTAAGATCGTCAAGAGTATATCCAATAGCAGCACGGTGCTTCCTCAGAGTTTTTAATAACTTCTTTTCTGCATGCTCTGAAAGACTAGCACTAATTATAACATGATATATCTCTTTTTCATCGAGATAAGCATACTTAAGAGTATCTGGTAACTGCTTAAACTCAAACACAGGATCACCCTTTGGTGGGGGTGGATCTCCAAGCAGTTCAACAGGCAAATTATTCTTAAGGATATGATGTTGTTCAAAGATAACTCTATCTATCTCATTCCTTTCATCCATATGCATATCATTTTCATGCTCAAGCAAGTATTTATCTAAAGGATCAGTAGGAGGCACAACAATAGAAGCTAGATAAATAATTCCATCCTTACTAGACAACTCTTTTTCATGAGGTTGCTACCAAACTTGGAGAAATTGAACTCATGTGACACACCTTCAAAGCCAACAGTGACAGTTTGCTTCTCACAGTCAATATGAGCATTGGCAGTATTGAGGAAAGGTTTGCCAAATATGATGGGACAAAAGCTATCTTGTGTGGTAGTAAGAACGAGAAAATCAGCAGGATACTTAGTTTTACCACACAAGACTTCAACATCTCTAACAATTCCCAAAGGGCAGATAGTATCTCTATTGGCAAGCTGAATAGTGACATCAATAGGTTCCATCTCGATAGGTGCAATCTCGTCTTTAATTCCATCATATAAAGATTTAGGTATTGCACTAACACTAGCACCCACGTCACATAAACCATGATAACAATGATCTCCTATCTTAACAGAAACAACAGGCATGCCAACAACAGACCTATGTTTGTCTCTAGCATGAGGTTTAGCAATTCTAGCAGCATCTTCACAGAAGTGAATACCATGGCCATCAACATTGTCGGACAGGAGATCTTTGATAATAGCAATGCTAGGTTCAACTCTAATTTGCTCACGGGGTGTAGGTGTTCTAATGTAGCCCCTACGTATCGCAGCTGAAGCTTTAGAATGATCCTTTATTCTAACAGGGAAAGGTGGTTTCTCAATGTAAGCACTAGGAACAATAGGATCATTATAAGCAATGACTTTCTCCTCGACTGGATTGGGTTTAACTACATTGACTTCTATGGGAGGATGATATTTAAACCACTTCTCTTTAGGGATATTAACATGAGCAGCAAATGATTCACATAATGAAGCTACTATCTCAGAGTCAAGTCCATGTTTAGCGCTAAAATCACAAAAAGTATTTGTTTCAATGAAGGATTTAACGCAATCAAACTTGAGATTCATATCTGACTCCTTACCTTCATCAAACTCCCAATCTTCAGAGTTGCGTTTAATTCTTTCCAATAAATTCCATTTTTAAGTCAATATCTCTCTTCATAAAAGAACCGGTACAAGAAGTGTCAAGCATGGTGCGATTATCATGAGAAAGCCGAGCATAAAAGTTTTGAATAATAATTTCTCTCGAGAGCTCATGGTTGGGGCGTGAATATAACATTGACTTAAGCCTCCCCCAAGATTGAGAAATACTTTATCTATCACGAGGCCAAAAGTTATAGATATAATTCTGATCACGATGTACCAAATGCATAGGATAAAACTTTTGATGAAATTCCAATTTCAATCGGTTGTAGTTCCATGATCCAGTATCATCACATAGCCTATACCATGTCAATGATTTCTCCCTCAAATATAAGGGAAAGACCTTCTTCTTGACCTCATCCTCGGGCAAACCTGCAAGCTTGAATAAACCACAAACTTTATCTACATAGATTAGATGCAAGTTGGGATGTGATGTTCCATCTCCTGTAAAAGGATTAGCCAACAGTTTCTCTAGCATACCCGAAGGAATTTCATAACAAATATTTTCAGTAGGTGCAGCAGGTTGAGGAGAAACTCCTTGTGCTTCCGTTCGAGGTGAAGATACCCCGAAGAAGCTCCTCAAAGGATTAGTTTCCATAGTGATAAGTGACAATAAATTTCAGCACACTATATAAATGTTTCCTTACCAAATTCCACTTACCAAAGGCACTTCACTCCCCCGCAACGGCGCCAAAAAAGAGTCTTGATGACCCACAAGTGTAGGGGATCTATCGTAGTCCTTTTGATAAGTAAGAGTGTCGAACCCAACGAGGAGCAGAAGGAATTGACAAGTGGTTTCCAGCAAGGTATTCTCTGCACGCACTGAAATTATCGATAACAGATAGTTGTGTGATAAGATACTTCGTAGCAAGTAGCAAGTAACAATAGTAACAAAGGTGCAGCAAAGTGGCCCAATCCCTTTTGTAGCAAGGGACAAGCCTGGACAAACTCTTATAAGAGGTAAAGCGCTCCCGAGGACACATGGAAATTTCTGTCAAGCTAGTTTTAATCATGTTCATATGATTCACGTTCGCTACTTCGATAGTTTGATATGTGGGTGTACCAGTGCTTGGGTGCTGCCCTTACTTGGACAAACATTCCACTTATGATTAACCCCTCTCGCAAGCATCCGCAACTATGAAAATAAGCATTAAGACGAAGTCTAACCATAGCATTAAACTAGTGGATCCAAATCAACCCCTTACGAAGCAACGCATAAACTAGGGTTTAAGCTTCTGTCACTCTAGCAACCCATCATATACTTATTACTTCCCAATGCCTTCCTCCAAGACCAAATAATGGTGAAGTGTTATGTAGTCGAAGTTCACATAACACCACTAGAGGAAAAAAAACATACAACGCATCAAAATATCGAACGAATACCAAATTCACATGACTACTTATAGCAAGACTTATCCCATGTCCTCGGGAACAAAAGTGACTACTCACAAAGCATAATTATGTTCATGACCAGAGAGGTATTGAATAGCATCAAGGATCTAAACATATAATCTTCCACCGAGTAATCCAACTAGCATCAACTACAAAGAGTAATTAACACTACTAGCAACCTTACAAGTACCAATCAGAGTCGCGAGACGGAGATTGGTTACAAGAGATGAACTAGGGTTTGGAGATGAGATGGTGCTGATGAAGATGTTGATGGTGATGAGTCCCCTCCCATGAGAGGAGTGTTGGTGATTACGATGGCGACGATTTCCCCCTCTGGGAGGGAAGTTTCCCCGGCAGGACGGCCCTGCCGGAGCTGTGGATTGGTTCTGCTCAAGTTCCGCCTCGTGGCGGCGGCGATTCCTCCTGAAAGCCTCCTCCTGATTTTTTTTCTGGAACGAAACCCTCCTTATAGCAAAATATGGGAGCCAGAGGGGCAACAGGGGGCCCACAAGCCACCTAGGCGCGGCCACGGGGGTAGGTCGCGCCTGGCAGGTTTGTGGCCTCGTGGTGGCTCCCGTGTGGTACTTCTTCCGCCCAGTATTTTTTATAAAATCCAAAATAATTCCTCGTTGATTTTCACGGCTTTTGGAGTTGCGCAGTATAGGTATCTCAAACTTGCTCCCTTTTCAGACCAGAATTCCAGCTGCCGGCATTCTCCCTCTTCATGTAAACCTTATAAAATAAGAGAGAAAAGGCATAAGTATTGTACCGTGAAGTGTAATAACAGCCCATAAAGCGATAAATATCAACGTAAAAGCATGATGGAAAATGGATGTATCAGAGACTCCGGACCGCGATCCTCAAGTCGATGGGACTTCATCCGAAGAGAGTCCGGACCCAGAGGCTTCGGTGTTGGGGAACGTTGCATGGGAAACAAAAATTTCCCTACGCACACGAAGACCTATCATGGTGATGATCATCTACGAGAGGGAGATCGGATCCACATACCCTTGTAGATCGCTAAGCGTAAGCGTTAATAAACACGGTTGATGTAGTGGTACGTCTTCACGATCCGTCCCACGAACCGCCCCACGATCCGTCCCACGAACCATCTCACGATCCGTCCCATGATCCGTCCCGATCAAGTGTCGAACGAACGGCACCTCCGTGTTCCGCACACGTACAGCTCGATGACGATCTCCACCTTCTTGATCCAGCAAGAGGGGCGGAGAGGTAGACGAGTTATCCAGCACGGTGGCGTGGTGGTGGTGGTGCTATTCCAGCAGGGCTTCGCCTAAGCATCGCTGAAACTAGAGGATAAACAGATCTAGAGAGAGAGGGCATCACGTGGCTGTTTTCTGTTGTGTCTAATGTTGGAAATATGCCCTAGAGGCAATAATAAATTAGTTATTATTATATTTCTTAGTTCATGATAATCGTTTATTATCCATGCTATAATTGTATTGATTGGAAACACAGTGCATGTGTGGATACATAGACAAAACACTGTCCCTAGTAAGCCTCTAGTTGACTAGCTCGTTGATCAAAGATGGTCAAGGTTTCCTGACCATAGGCAAGTGTTGTCACTTGATAACGGGATCACATCATTAGGAGAATCATGTGATGGACTAGACCCAAACTAATAGACGTAGCATGTTGATCGTGTCATTTTGTTGCTACTGTTTTCTGCGTGTCAAGTATTTCTTCCTATGACCATGAGATCATATAACTCACTAACACCGGAGGAATGCTTTGTGTGTATCAAACATTGCAACGTAACTAGGTGACTATAAAGATGCTCTACAGGTATCTCCGAAGGTGTTCGTTGAGTTAGTATGGATCGAGACTGGGATTTGTCACTTCGTGTGACGGAGAGGTATCTCAGGGCCCACTCGGTAATACAACATCACACACAAGCCTTGCAAGCAATGTGACTTAGTGTAAGTTGCAGGATCTTGTATTACGGAACGAGTAAAGAGACTTGCTGGTAAACGAGATTGAAATAGGTATGCGGATACTGAGGATCAAATCTCGGGCAAGTAACATATCAAAGGACAAAGGGAATGACATACTTTACTGGTACTCCTAGTAGCATGAGGGTATTGGATACCGGTTCGGTTACTAAGTGATTAGTAACACGAAATGATAGCTACGGCATAAACGGAGACTAGCTAAAGGCGAGGTGACGATACGTGTTGGAAGTGTTTCCAAGATTGATATGATCAAAACGTCGCACGCTCCCTCTACCATCGGGATTGGTGTTAAACCGAAATAATTGTTATTTGGTGCTTGCGTTAAGCAAGAACATGATTGGATCGTGTTTATTGTAATACGATTATTCATTTAAAGAGAATAATGGTTACTCTATTTGCTTGAATAATCACCTTCAATGGTTTATTGAATCTCGATCGCAGTGTTACACATGTTCATAATATTGGTGCCAAAAGATACAAGGTAATGATGTTAGTACCACTTACTTGTGGCACTGCCGCTTGAGTCATGTTAGTATAAATTGCATGAAGAGGCTCCATGCTGATGGATCTTTATATTCACTTGATTTTGAATCACTAGTGACATGCTAATCATACCACATGAGCAAGTCCTTGTTTTCATTGAGATGAAACAAGATAGTAACTTGTTGGATGTGATAAATTTTATGTATGCAGTCCAATGGGTGCTGAGGCACGCAGTGGATATCATTATGTTCTTACTTCAATGACGATTTAAGTAGATGCAAGAGTATTTACTTAATGAATCACAAGTCTGAAATATTGAAAAGTTCAATTCTGTTTCAGAGTGAATTTCGTCGTAACAAGAGGATAAACTGTCTACGATATGATCATAGAAATGAATATGTGAGTTACGAGTTTTGGTACGCAGTTAAGACAATGTGGAAATTGTTTCGCAGTTCATGCCACCTAGAACATCATAGTGTGATGATGTGTCTGAACGTCATAGCCACGCACTATTTGGTATGGTGCATGCTATGATGTCTCTTATCGAATTACCACTATCGTTTATGGGTTATGCATTAGAGACAACCGCATTCACTTTAAATAGGGCACCGCGTATTTCCGTTGAGATGACACGGTATAGAATGAGGTTTAGAGAAATCTAAACTTTCGTTTCTTGAAAGTTTGGGGCTTCGACACTTATGTGGAAAAGTTTCAGTCTGATAAGCTCGAACCCAAAGCGGATAAATGCATCTTCATAGGATATCCAAAACAGTTGGGTACATCTCCTATCTCAGATCCGAAAGCAAAAGTGTTTGTTTCTAGAAACGGATCCTTTCTCGAGGAAAGGTTTCTCTCGAAAGAATTGAGTGGGAGGGTGGTAGAACTTGATGAGGTTATTGAACCATCACTTCGACCAGTGTGTAGCAGGGCGCAGGAAGTTGTTCCTGTGGCGCCTACACCAATTGAAGTGAAAGTTGATGATGGTGATCATCGAGCATCGGATCAAGTTACTACAAACCTCGTAGGTTGACAAGGTCGCGTACTACTGCAGAGTGGTACGGTAACCCTGTCTTGGAGGTCATGTTGTTGAGCAATAGTGAACCTACGAGTTATGAAGAAGGCAATGATGGGCCCGGATTCCGACAAATGGCTGGAGGCCATGAAATCCGAGAGAGGATCCATGTATGAAAACAAAGTGTAGACTTTGGAAGAACTACTTGATGGTCATAGGACTATTGAGTAAAGATGGATCTTTAAATGGAAGACAGACGATGATGGTGATAAGTCACTATTAAGAAAAGCAAGACTTGTCGCAAAGATGTTTCCGACAAGATCAAACAGTTGACTATGATGAGACTTTCTCACTCGTAGCGATGCTAAAAGTCTGTTAGAATTATGTTGGTAGTTGATGCATTATTTATGAAATATTGCACATAGGATGTCAAAACATTGTTTCCTCGACGGTTTCCTTGAGCAAACATTGTATGTGATACAACCAGGAGGTTTTGTCAATCCTAAAGATACTAGCAAGTATGCAAGCTCCAGCGATCCTTCAATGGACTGGTGCAAGCATCTCGGAGTTGGAATATACACTTTGATGAGATGATCAAAGAATTTTGGGGTTGTACAAGGTTTATGAGAAACTTGTATTTCCAAAGAAGTGAGTGGGAGCACTATAGAATTTCTGATAAGTATATGTGGTTGACATATTGTGGATCTGAAGTAATGTAGAATTTCTGTAAAGCATACAAGGTTGTTTGAAAGGATTTTTCAAAGGAGTACCTGGATTGCGCTACTTGAACGTTGAGCATCAAAGATCTATGGAGATAGATCGAAAGCTCTTAATAGAAGTTTCAACAAGATGCATGCCTTGACAAGTTTTTGAAGGAGTTCAAAATAGATCAGCAAGGAAGGAGTTCTTGGTTGTGTTGTGAGGTGTGAATTTGAGTAAGACTCAAAACCCGACCACGGCAGAATAAAGAGAATAGACAAAGGTCATCTTCTATGCCTTAGCCGTAGACTCTAAAGTATGCCATGCTGAGTACAGCACCTGATGTGTGCCTTGCCGCAAGTCTGTTAAGAGGTACACAGAGTGATACAGGATTGAATCACTGATCAGCGGTCAAAGTTATCCTTAGTAACTAAATAGACTAAGGAATTTTTCTCGATTATGGAGGTGGTTAAAGAGTTCGTCATAAAGGGTTACATCGATGCAAGCTTTGACACTAATCCGAATAACTATGAGTAGTGAAACGGATTCGTATAGTAGAGTAGATATTTGGAGTATTTCCGAATAGCACATAGTAGCAGCATCTATAAGATGACATAAAGGTTTGTAAAGAACACACGGATCTGAAAGTTTCAGAACCGTTGACTAAAACCTCTCTCACGAGCAAGACATGATCATACCCCATAACTATATGGGTGTTGGATTCGTTGAAATCACATGGTGATGTGAACTAGATTATTGACTCTAGTGCAAGTGGGAGACTGTTGGAAATATGCCCTAGAGGCAATAATAAATTAGTTATTATTATATTTCTTAGTTCATGATAATAGTTTATTATCCATGCTATAATTGTATTGATTGGAAACACAGAACATGTGTGGATACATAGACAAAACACTGTCCCTAGTAAGCCTCTAGTTGACTAGCTCGTTGATCAAAGATGGTCAAGGTTTCCTGACCATAGGCAAGTGTTGTTACTTGATAACGGGATCACATCATTAGGAGAATCATGTGATGGACTAGACCCAAACTAATAGACGTAGCATGTTGATCGTGTCATTTTGTTGCTACTGTTTTCTGCGTGTCAAGTATTTGTTCCTATGACCCTGAGATCATATAACTCACTGACACCTGAGGAATGCTTTGTGTGTATCAAACGTCGCAACGTGACTGGGTGACTATAAAGATGCTCTATAGGTATCTCTGAAGGTGTTCGTTGAGTTAGTATGGATCGAGACTGGGATTTGTCACTCCGTGTGACGGAGAGGTATCTCGGGGCCCACTCGGTAATACAACATCACACACAAGCCTTGCAAGCAATGTGACTTAGTGTAAGTTGCGGGATCTTGTATTACGGAACGAGTAGGAGACTTGCCGGTAAACGAGATTGAAATAGGTATGCGGATACTGACGATCGAATCTCGGGCAAGTAACATACGGAAGGACAAAGGGAATGACATACGGGATTATATGAATCCTTGGCACTGAGGTTCAAATGATAAGATCTTCGTAGAATATGTGGGATCCAATATGGGCATCGAGGTCCCGCTATTGCATATTGACCGAGGAGTCACTCGGGTCATGTCTACATAGTTCTCGAACCCGCAGGGTCTGCACACTTAAGGTTCGACGTTGTTTTATGCGTATTTGAGTTATATGGTTGGTTACTGAATGTTGTTCGGAGTCCCGGATGAGATCACGGACGTTACGAGGGTTTCCGGAATGGTCCAGAAACGAAGATTGATATATAGGATGACCTCATTTGATTACCGGAAGGTTTTCGGAGTTACCGGGAATGTACCGGGAATGACGAATGTGTTCCGGGTGTTCACCGGGGGGAAACCCACCCCGGGGAAGCCCATAGGCCTTGGGGGTGGTGCACCAGCCCTTAGTGGGCTGGTGGGACAGCCCAAGAAGGCCCTATGCGCCATAGGAAGAAAATCAAAGAGAAAAGAAAAGAAAGAGGAGGTGGGAAAGGAGAGAAGGACTCCACCTTCCAAACCTAGTTGGATTCGGTTTGGAAGGGGAGGACTTCCCCCCCTTTGGCTCGGCCGACCCCCTTGGGGCTCCTTGAGCCTCAAGGCAAGGTCCCCCTCTCCCACCTATATATACGGATGTTTTAGGGCTGATTTGAGACAACTTTGCCACGGCAGCCCGACCACATATCTCCACGGTTTTACCTCTAGATCGCGTTTCTGCGGAGCTCGGGCGGAGCCCTGCTGAGATTAGATCACCACCAACCTCCGGAGCACCGTCACGCTGCCAGAGACCTCATCTACCTCTCCGTCTCTCTTCCTGGATCAAGAAGGCCGAGATCATCGTCGAGCTGTACGTGTGCTGAACGCGGAGGTGCCGTCCGTTCGGCACTAGATCGTGGGACGGATCGCGGGACGGTTCGCGGGGCGGATCGAGGGACGTGAGGACGTTCCACTACATCAATCGCGTTCACTAACGCTTCTGCTGTGCGATCTACAAGGGTACGTAGATCGGAAATCCCCTCTCGTAGATGGACATCACCATGATAGGTCTTCGTGCGCGTAGGAAAAAATTTGTTTCCCATGCGACGTTCCCCAACATCTAAAACCCTCAAAACCCTTAGTATATATAGAAGGAGAGGAGGGAGAGGGCTGCACCCTAGAGTTGCCTCTTTTTTCGCTTGCGCAAGGAGGAGAGGATGAGTCCTACTCCAATCCTATTTGGAGTAGGATTCCTCCTTCCCACTTGGAAACTCTTTCCACCTTGTTTTTTCCTTCTCAAACCTTATGGTCCTTAGTGGGAACTTATTCCAGCCCACTAGGGGCTGGTTTATCTCTTCCCACAGCCCATGAGGCCCCTTGGGGCGTGACACCCCTCCCGATGATCCCCGACACCCCTCCCGTCACTCCCGGTACACTATCGATGAGCCCGAAACTTTTCCGGTGACCAAAACAGGACTTCCTATGTATCAATCTTTACCTCTGGACCATTCCGGAGCTCCTCGTGATGTCCGAGATCTCATCCAGGACTCCGAACAACCTTCGGTCACCAACACCTATAACTCAACTATACCGAAACGTCACCGAACCTTAAGTGTGCAGACCCTGTGGATTCGAGAACTATGCAGACATGACCTGAGACACTCTCTGGTAAATAACTAATAGCGGGACCTGGATGTCCATATTGGCTCCCACATATTCTACGAAGATCTCTATCGGTTGAACCTCTATGTCAAGGTTCAGTTAATCCCGTATGTTGTTCCCTTTGTCCTTTAGTATGTTACTTGCCCGAGATTCGATCGTTGGTATCGCCATACCTATTTCAATCTCGTTACCAGCAAGCCTCTTTACTCCTTCCGTAATACAAGATCCCGTAACTAACTCCTTAGTCACATTGTTTGCAAGGCTTGTTGTGATGTTGTATTACCGAGTGGGCCCCGAGATACCTCTCCGTCACACGGAGTGACAAATCCCAGTCTTGATCCATGCCAACCCAACAGACACCTTTGGAGATACCTGTAGAGCACCTCTATAGTCACCCAATTACGTTGAGACGTTTGATAACCCACAAGGTATTCCTCCGGTGTCCGGGAGTTGCATGATCTCATGGTCATAGGAACAGATACATTGACATGCAGAAAACAGTAGCAGTAAACTGACACGATCATATGCTACGTTCATAGTTTTGGGTCTTGTCCATCACATCATTCTCCCAATGATGTGATCCCATTATCGAGTGACAACACTTGTCTATGGTCAGGAAACCTTGACCATCTTTGATCAACGAGCTAGTCAACTAGAGGCTCACTAGGGACAGTGTGTTGTCTATGTATCCACACATGTATTTGAGTTTCCAATCAATACAATTCTAGCATGGATAATAAACGATTATCGTGAACAAGGAAATATAATAATAACCAATTTATTATTGCCTCTAGGTCATATTTCCAACAGTAAGCGTAGTGTCCTTTACTTATATCAATGAAGCCTTTCATGGCTCGGAGGAAGTCCCTTCCAAGCACTATGTTTCCTTGGTTTGGCTTCATGATGAAGAAATCAACCGTTGCATTCCTTTTAAATAATGTAACCTGGACATCTTTTACCTTTCCCTGGATTTCAGAAATATCCCCATTAGCATGTTCATGATAAGAAGAAAAATTGTCTATGTTTAAGCTCAGAGAATCATAAACAACTTTTGGCATTGTAGAAACCATGGGTCTACTATCACAATAAGCAAGGAAGTCTTGGTTAGTGATGCTAATTCTAACGAAAGGCTCCCAGCCATCATCTATTTCCAAAACGTTTTTCTTATCAACCATGGGTTTCTCTCTTTCTCTTAAGTCTAGAGCATCTATTTTTCCTTTCAATGGTAGCAAGTCCATCTATAATAGTGTCATATCCATGACCATAAACAAGGTATTTAGATAGACCATGTATAATATCAAGAGCTCTAGTCTCTTCACACTCTAAAAAATCTCCTCCAACTATAATATCAAGAGTGTGTTTACACCAAATAAAATGACCATGATAAAAATTTCTAAGCACAATTTTAATAGGTATCCAAGGCATAATTCTTTTATGTGCTTCAGAAATTCTATACCAAGCCTCCTTCATATTTTCCCCATTCCTTCGATGGAAATCTAGGACCTCAGATTCCCTCAAAGCATCAAACCCTAACATGCTGGACTAAGCAGAAAGAATAAGTAAAAGCAAAGTAACTAATTTTATTGTGGTTTTTGGTATAAGACTCTAAAGCAAAAACTAGAAAGTAAACTAACAAGACTAAAAAGCAAAGGTAAAAGATAGCGTTAAACTCCCCTATCTTGAAGACTGGAGTCCCCGGCAACGGCGCCAAAAAACTTGCTTGATGACGAGATGATGAATATACTTCTCGCTCCTCGTTGGTTACCCCAAGTGGAAGGTGGAGATGTAGTCAGCAGCAAGTTTTCCCTTACACGGAGACTATAAGGTTTACTGAACCAGGAGGACTCCGAGGATCAACAAGTAGGTGTCCCCTGCCCTGGCGCTAGCAGAAGAGGTGGACCTGCACACACACAAATAACTTTGCTCCCAATGAGTACAGAGAGGTTGTCAATTTCTCCGGCCTTGTAGTTTGCAAAGGATCAAAACACAACCGGGAATAGTGATAGTGATTGCAACTGAAAAGTAAATGAAAGCAGTAAATGATGGAGGTGTAAGCAATGGTGATGATATGGACCGGAATCACATGATGTTCACTAGTGATGTCTCTCTCCCAAAAGATGATAAACAACTATGCTTTGGTAAACAAATTACAGCTGGGCAATTGACAGAATTATAAACGCACCGCAATGCTAATTATGCTACTTGAAAGTTAGAGGTTCAATAGTAATGGGCAGTACGCCAAGACAAGTAGACCGTTTATTCATCAACATCTACTTACTAAGCATCCACCTTGAGATATTTATCCAGAACATCTTGCTGGTATTAAGTTGCGAGCCCCACCCCAAAGTGTTAACTCAAAGCAAAGGACAACTGCATTAACGAACTATGCGTAAGGTAAACAATCCTTGCAACCGTGGTCACAAGCACCGTTGTTTTCTCCCTGGTGGCAACAACGCATCCCCTAGTCTCATGTTTCTGTCACTCAAGCTAGACATCAGGGGGCATGAACCCACAATCATGCATAACGCTCCCTCTTGGAGTTACAATCTACTACTAGTCCAAAGCAATAAAGAGCAACGGAGAACATGCATGAATCACTAAAGAACATAATATAAAAGGATAATCAAATATATAAATCATAAAAATCTGAACATAATCTCGTAATCCATCGGATCCCAACAAACCGAGCGTAGCAATAGCAGGAAAATTACATAGGTGCCTTGATCATGTAGGGCAACTCACAAGGGCTAATCATTGAAGCACAAGATTGGAGAGAAGACATCACATAGCTACTGGTCATAGACTCATGGTCCAAGGAGGATTACTCACGACACGTCCGGGAAGCATCCATGGTGGTGGAGAAGCTCCCGGAGGTCAATCCTCCCTCCGGCAGGGTGCCGGGAAGAGGTCTCCTGACGCTCCCGATCTCGGAAGCGCTGCGGTGGCGGAACGATGGAGAAATTCACGATTCTGGATGTGATGGAAGGGTTTCCTCGCAGAGGAGTAAATATAGGCCAAAGGAGGGCGTCACAGGAGGTGAGACCCACCCAGGCGGCCTGTGGGCGCGGCCAGGGGCCAGGCCGCGCCGGGAGGTCGCCTGGACAGGCCCTGGCCCCCCTTCGGCCCATCTTCGGTGATCTGGAAGCTTCCGGTACGCTGATTTTTATATATTTTCTCGGGATTTTTGGGGCTCCGGAAAATTGGGGTAAAAGCCCCTGCAAAAAAGACATCAACAGACAGAAATTGGCACTGGGTGCACTGAGTTAGTAGGTTAGTCCAAATATGTGTAAAAAAGATATAAAAGTGTAGCAAAACATGTAACAATGTCACCCAAAAGATCATGGAACAAGCAGAAATTATATATACGTTTGGGACGTATCAATGCCTTACACACGATGATAAAGGCCGAAATGTTCAAAAAAGAGTCGGGGGGAGATTATGAAAATCTAACCCGTAGAAAAACATCAAACCCCTTACAAAAGGGTGGAGTGGGAAGGCAAGTCCCCGGAGGAAGTGTGGGATGAACATCATCCTCTCACCTTGCTTTGGTGTGGAGATGACCTGACCCTTCTCCGAAGCGCGATGAGCTATGTCGACCGACAGGTAGCCGGTGCATTTAAACTCCTGGATGTTGTCGTCAGTGACATAGGAGGCCTCCCACTTTCCCATGGAACCAGAATCGGTCATGGCCGAACTAGGGGAGGGGTTTGAGGAGATTGGAAGGAAGATGGAGCCTCGGTGCTTAGATCTCAGGAGATGGGGAAGCTAATGGAAATGTGAGATCTCATAAGCGTATGGAGGCAGTTTTTGTTTTATAAGCTGCTGAAATACGAAGAGCCCCTTTACTACACTGCGGTCCTCGCCACTTCCCGATATAATCGTGCAGTTATGCATGCGTGGGATAACCCAAATCATAAACCACGTCCATTAAAAAACGGGGCACGATCTCCATATTGATGGGATGTGCCAATAGAGGAACTGCCTCGAACCACGAATCAAGTTTTTGTAACTAGTCAGTGGCCATGACCAGCAGCGACCTTTCACTAAAAAGTTGTCAGACAAAGACACTGTTCACACTCAGGTGATTGACCTTCGGGTCTAAGTAACACATACAACCAGGAAATAGGGAAATCATCGGCGACCGAACTAAATGCTGGTCAAACATAAATGGAGATATGAACTCACCCCACAAGCCGAAGACTTTGGGCACGAGAAGTTGCTAGGAATCAAGACTATGACATTGGAGGCTGGTTTGGGAGATACTGAGGGAGTCCGGGACTAAGGGGTCCTCGGGCCGCCGACCTATATTTACAGGTCGTACTTATGGTGGGTTGTTCTATGAGTATCATTGAAGAACCAGACTACAAGACGGCACCGTGTTCAGGATGGAACCTTCTGAAGCCTTGGTGTGTGCTCCGAGTCAAGATGATAATATCGGCATATTTATTCCCAGATGTAACCGACCATATGTAACCCTAGGTACCCCTGGTGTCTATATAAACCAGGGGGTTTTAGTCTGTAGGGGACAACATCGTCATCCTTAGGGTTTAGACCACAACATACAATCTCGAGGTAGATCAACTTTGTACTCGATACTTCATCATCAATATAAGAAAAAGTAGGACGTAGGGTATTACCTCCATTAAGAGGGCCCAAACCTGGGTAAACACCGCCTCCCGTGTCTCCTATTATCCATCGATCCAAGATCTACACCTCGGGACCCCCTACCTGAGATCTGCCGGTTTTGACACTCACACCATAACTATGTAGTTTACATTCATCTTTTTGTTAGAAATAACATTCTTTTAACTGCAACTCATATTTTTCTTTTTTATACCCTTTGTATTTTTGTTTTCATTTTTAAGCTTACATTCGCTTCCCATTAGGTATAGATATTTTCATAGCAACTTTTGTGCACTCTTCTAGCAAGTTTCCCGCAGAAATGCCCCGGGGCGTCATTTAGTATAATATAATAAATGTACCAGTAATCCCAGTTGAAAGACATGTGCGGGTTGCAGGGCAATGCCTCCGCTCTTAGCCCATGATATTACTCACACATCGCGGTTGAACCCCAAGCAAGAGAAATCACATCAGGTGATTGAACCATCTTAGAGTATCATCAATCGCAAAGAACTCTCGAGTACAAAATAAATCTATGGAGGAATGACTATGGTGGTGGTAGTGACTATGGAGAGGACGATCGCGAAGGATGGATGGTGAAAAACTCTCCGAATGAAGGTGTTGACGAAGAGACGAAGATGGACTCCTCCTTCTCCTCTAAATAGTGCAAATCTTCTGTTTAGGATTTCGGGGGCACAATGTCATGAATTGGTATAGGCCCCCTTTATAAGAACGACTTGGTTCACGTCGCACGCACATAGGTTACTAGTACGAGGTGCCACGACCTTACTTGTGCTCTGCTACGGTTTTAGAAGTCTTGCTAGTGACCATCTTTAGATGGAAATGATCCTTTTGTGATCTACATTCTGGATATGTCTTCATTTCCTCCTTTCTACACACATAAAGGACAATAAAATTGGGCCTAAAGCGAGATTTCTCAGTGATTAGCGTTTTCAGCCGTCCGTTTTTGATATCTGAGTGTTCCCGGCCATCAGATTTCGTATCTAAAGCGATGTGGCCCAGCTGTCCTCTGGGTTGCTACTCCACAGGCCAAAACGAGGCCTCCTGGTTAACTGGGCCATCTGATTAGGTAATTTGGGAGTTTCCATCCCACTTAACTAACCGAGCACGCATATCCAGAGCAACGGATCGGCCTACGCTCAATACAGGGGACCGCGTCGATGACACAGCGGATCGATGCGGTTGCGATGCTGCCGACGCGGGTGCCATGCGGGGATCCAGTCGACGTGCACGTGATCGATCTTGTGAGTGGATTCGGCCGACGAGCGCCAAGGGATCTTGTGGAGCACGATGCGGGTGACTCGAGCCCGCGACATAAAAAGGAGGGGACGCGTACTATGATGGTTGACGCCTCATCTTGTGGAAACTGCTCCGCTGAAATTGACAGATGCAATCACACTTCGGTTTTGAAGCGCGCATTCATGGCGGCCGCTGATCCTTTTCGTTGCTAAGGAGTACAAGTATGTGTATATATTCCTCCTTCTTTGCCCATCCTTTTGACTCTAGCAGCACAACATTTTTTTAGCACTCCGGGGTAGGTCGTGGCGACTGATCCACCGAGTGCACGACCTTCCCAGTAGCGGGGCCATGCGGGTGAGGCAGGCCGTGGCACTTGTATTTTGTGGGAGAAGCAAATCAGCCCTATGACATTTTGGTGAAGTGGGGCTGAATCTCATCTGCCTGGCTGAAAGAGCCGATGAATCACCAGTTCTTGGAATCGTTAATGACAAGTAATGTCTGCCGTTTCCCTACATTGATTAATGGAGGTATACGTTATTATTTTCCTGACCTGCAGCTTCTTGATTTCATGCGCCTAAATATATAGCTTTTGCTCATCCTTCTCTCAATCTAGCAACAGAACTGTAGCAGCTAGGGTTCACTGTTGTATTGCCCACTATCTTTATTTTTCTCTTTCCCCTACAATTCCCTTTTCCACTCAACAATTATTTTGTTCTAATGTCTTTACAAACTCAGTTTGTACAGGGTTTTGTTAATCCTGGATCTGATTAACTGTCTGATTTAGGCAGATCATGGAGGTTGCTTCTCATATTTTGCTTTGAGAATTCTTCAACCCACAACCTGGCATGTCTGCTGATCAGGTAATTAGTTCACACAGAGGATGCCACACCTCATCTCGTCATGCAAATATAATCCAACAATCTATTTCTATCATGTGCTTCATCCAACTGCTAACTGATCTTCAACAGAAATCACTGGCTTGTTTTGTTCTCTGGAGTTATTTGAGACTTATGAACATATGGCTGTTTAGAGTTATTAGCTTTTCTATGAGAAGTAGTCATGCTGGTATAATACTAACATGTCACAAATGGTCAAGGGAGATTTAGATAGATCTGATTGAGTTTAACAAGTTTATCATGCTACAATATACGCGTTGTGATCATTGTTCAAGAATTCATCCGATTAACCAGTTAACTTGCCAGTTAATCGCTACTCTTAGGGTAACCGAATCGAATAACACCTATTCATTGAGTTAACTTGCCATGCCGATTAATTGGCTAGTTAGACTGACTAATCAGTTGTCATACCGATTAATCACTTACCAAACCGATTAATCACTACTAGCCCATTAAGTGGTGGGCAAACAAATCCCAAAATTTTAGCATGTAATCCCTGTCACCCCCTCTTGCTACTAAATACCTAGGGCTCCTCCCGCTTCCTCATGCTCCTTTCATCCCCTCCTAACCTGGCTGGTGGCTAGTCGTGTCCTCACTAGTGCCAGTCACCACACTTCACCTGCAAGATCTAGTTGCTCCGTCATTCTGGTCGCGTGCCTGGACCCCACCCCCCTTGTCCACTCCCCATCCTCTCCCATGGGATGCTCCCGAATCTCTTCCTCAATAGCGTCACCAGTAGGCAACGCACTACCATCTTTCCCCCTATCTTAGTGGAGAATCCACATTCATATATTAGTAGATTATGAATTACAATTTTGTAGATGGGTGGATGGAACTCTTGATTTTGGTTGTTATCTGTAGTTTATGGTGTTATGTATGTTAGCAAGTATATGGGAAATTTTAAATGTTTAATTGATAATTTTGAATTTTGAGATTTTATATATTTGGATGTATAACGATTATTAGTTTTACCTCTTGTCTATTTTATATATGCCTACAATAGAACATTCTGGTATATTATGTAGCCAAGTGCATGGAATTATGGTATAATATATTAAAAATATTTGATATAAGTTGGCAAGTTTCTATTTAATCTACCGATTAATGGTTGACCGACTAATCCAGTTAATAGGTCGATTCACCGATTAAACGCTATTTCCAAGCCGACCGAGCAGTTACCGGTTATAGATTTCTTAAACATTGGTTGTGATACGTTCTAATGTGTATTGGTTAGATGATAGACTTGTCAGTGTCATTTGGTATTCTGGGAAGGTCTCATTCTTTGAGGGAGAACCTCATTTATAGTGAACCTGTGGACTTGAGGTTTACTTTTCCCATTGGTTGAGATTTACCGTATGAATAAGACAAACGAATTTTAAGAGTGTTTAACTCCTTGAGCAGTTTAGAATTTAGACAACAACACATGACCACTTCAGAAGAGAAGGTAACGACCTAAATACAAAAATTATAATCTCCCTAGTATGGTTGTCTCTTTTATTAATTTTATTAATAATTAGCATTACTAGCATATTTACCAATTTGTAAAACATAATAATTATTTCCTTAATTGTTAATATTTTTTAACTTTTTTAAATAATTTTGTTAACTGTTAGTATATATACAATGCTCACTCTGCTTTTGCTCGCTCCTTGAGTCACTTAGTTCTATGGTGTTCAAAAAATATGTGTAAACAAATTGCTGGCTTAAGTAGACTTGAAGCTCAAGGAAGCTATCCTTAAATATTTAGAACTTCATCTACTAGTTAGCATGCACGTGCAACGCACGACTAACCGAATAATTTATAAATTGCTTTTTATATTAAAATTTTAGCAATGCCTCTATTTTAATCCTCAATCGAAACAACTACTCGTATTTTGTAATGCCACAGTTCTAAAAATTGTGTTCTCAAAATTTCAGATTTGAATTGTGTTCTCAAACATATCATAACCACTTCATTAACCTAAAACAATCTAAACCCCACAAAGTAAGTGTGAAGAGACACATGGTATGAACACTCTCTTATAGATTATTCATTATAAAGATGGCAAGGTCTTAAATGAATTCAGAATTTAATATTTGTTCTTCAAGAAAGTCTAGGAAGCAACACAAAAGTAATGAGAAAAAATAATAACACATCAAAATAAGTGTCAATAAATGTGAATATAAAGGATCATATGTGTGAGAATGCATCTACAAGAACAAACGCATCAACACAAATACTATACAACATTTACATAAAATTGAGAACTCAGATACGCAAGAAACTATGAAATTTTGAATCCACCATCCTCCTTTCTCAGTGGATAGGCAAAGCGAGTGTACCACCAGAGCGACATAAATAAAGCCATAACAAATTAGTACTTCCTTATCTCTCCCTGTATTATTATAAACAAACAAAAATCAGACAACAAATAAGATGGTACAATTTAAGTGAATATGTGAGATAGTACATAATGCTCAGGGTAAGAAATATAAGACCGGACTACAGACCCCCAATATGATGGTATGGGAATGTCTACACACTCCAGCATTCTCAAATCTAGGCCCTGCAAAAGTTTCAAACCCCATTGTTTAGATGAAACTGTAACTGGCCATCTCCAATATGAAGATTGTATATTCCTCTTCAAAATAAGGCACTGATGGTTGGTAATCTGAAACCTAGAAGAGTATCATTAATTGGTTCGCAAATAATCTTTTGCTTTGATAGTCCAGGTAAAATAGGCATGTGTCTCAAGATTGTAGTATATATACAAGTATACTTTTGTTCCTTTTCCAGCAGCATTTTATTTGTCCCTCACATGTCTATGCTAAAACAAGGCTATGCTTACAAATATTCAGTGCTTATACAACCAAATCCTAAAATCATAAGGAAGACACTTGTAATTTGCAATTAAATGGATTGATGAACATATTTATCTTTCACAACTCGCTCACAGGTAGCTTGGCCAGTAGCAAATAATATAGATTTTGAAGTACTATGGTAGATTAACTCTTGCGTGCAAACATTCAGTGCCAGCTAGGATGAAGTGTGAATTGGCAGTGTCTGTTGAGGACACCAGAGGATTGTACTCTAGGAAAAGGTTCAGAAAAACTTTAAACACTTCAGCTCACTTCCTCAATTGCAGCCAATGAACTATAGAGCATACTCAGTGCAATCTCTTTCCATCCTACCGATCAGCATGTACCCAGTTCTCCATACAAGTGACCGACTCCTCAAAAAATATATAAAATCAATGAAAAATTGATAGAGAAAAACGAATCACCTGGTGCCCTTCCCTTCCCTACAGCAAAAGACCACTTCTTCCCCAACATGGAAATCTCAAGGCCCCTTCCACCACCTGTAAAAAAACAATATTCGAAGTTAGCATCACATTATCAGACACGTGCTACAGAGATGCCGGTGGCACACCAAGGCTGATGCAGGTTGGGTCAAAGTCATACTCACACATGTGTTCATTGCAAAATCATTGATCTGGATCCTTATTGAAATACAACAAAGAATCCATGTAAGAAGAAACCTGAAAACCAGAGTACTGCACACAACCAGTGGCGAATCCAGGGGGCGCTTCAACAGGCTTAAGCTGCCCCTCCAAAAATTAGAAAACAAAAATTGCTAGTATTAATCATAAAAAAACATTATCTAAACTAAAAAACTGATAGTTAATGTTTTTTTCTTCACATTGTTAACATTGAGCCCTCCCTTTATTTTCTGTCAAGATTCGCCACTGCACACAACCAATCAGCTAGCTTGCCCTTTTGCATGGCTAACAACTTGAAAATATTGCCTACAGATATAACAAGAAAATAAATCTATTACAAATGATTTTGAAATATCTTATAACTGGTTAAACTTAAATGTCAAACGTATATGGAAATATAAGAAGCTCAGGCTCATACCTTTCTTTATCCTTGAACACATACTAATGATTAGCCTAGGTGCCAAAATCTCAATTATTTGAAAATAGTTCAGCACTTTGTGTGGCACTTGATTTTGCCAGCAGGTGCTAATCACATAAACCTGCATCGTGTTGGCAAATTATTCAGGACAAACCATGGAAGAGATCACATGAAGTCTATAAAACTATTATCCCATCTACTAACAAAAAGTTGCTGGAATAAATTGTATCAACAATAATACTGTACAATTGATTCTGAATATAAACAAACAACAGAAGAATTGATTCAAAGGGAATTGATTCAAGCACGCGCGGCAGCCAAGTCATCCTAGCTTGCGATAGAAAAAGTACTACACAATAATAATTGGACTACTAAATAAGGCTAGAAGCAAGATGAACCCCAGCAAAATAAAAATGCCAAGTCTTACATCTTGAATCATCAGTGCGGCTGCGCTCCATTGCAAGGTCAAATAAGCTTTGCAGGACAAATGCAAGCCGATCACATGCAGTTTCAGTAAGAGGAGCAAGCCATGACCGTGCAGCCGCGCGTGCTATCTCAGCAACTGCCTCAGTCATCCCACTGCTTCCACCTCTTCCAGCATGGGCAAGTAATATGTTTGCAATACCCACGCTAATCAGTCGCTCACACGCGTTTACCAGGAGCACCAGACTCGATCTGTGAGGGGAACGAAGGGGGGGAAACCCTAGAAGAGGTGAAGCGCGTCACGCACCTGGAAGCGGCAGCGAGGATCGAGGGCAGTGGGGTCGTGGACCATCTGGAGGACAAGGGGGCGGCGCGTGCCCATCTCGACCCGCAGCGGCGCCCGGAGCAGGTCAGCCACCCAAGCCGTCGCCTCGGGCTCGGCCGCGCCGTCCTCCCCCGCCGCCTCGGCGGCCTCGGCGACGAGGTGCTTGAGCAGGGACACCTTGCGCGCGAGGCGGAGGCAGTCGGGCCGCAGCGGCTCCGCGGCGGCGGCCAGGTCGGCGGCGCCCACGGTCGCGATCTCCCGCACGATCTCCGCGGCCGCCCCGGCCGTCGCCGCCATCGTGCCGCCCCGGGTCAGGACTCCGCGCGGAGGACGGGAAGGGGGGCGGCGGGGAAGAGGAGGGGAAGGGGGCATGCCAATCTCCAATGTCAACGTCGCCCGTGATCCTGGTGGCTAGATGGTCCCGTGATTACAGGGGACGTTGCTGGGCATGTTCTCCTCTTTTTTTTTCTTGCGTGATTGGAAGTTTCGTTGGTGGAGTATGTTCAACCAATTGTAATTGCTAAGTACACCCAGCAGACGGTGGATTAACGAGGGCTGTTAGATTAAGATCTGTGGGATTAATCGTGGGGTGCTGATTGGTTTTTTTTGTGTGGGGCGTTTGATGGGGTGTATGTAGTGTAATTCTTGTTCGATTGTTTAATAGTAGTATAGATGTATACATCAGAATACTTATGTATTGGACCATCTACACTTTGCATTCATAATCTGCATCCTAAGAAAATAACATATATCATGATTATCTAAGCTTGGATTGTGTTGCTAGTCTTATTTCCAATTGAATGTTCCTACAAATTTTTCCATTGTTATACAAGCACCACTAAAAACTATTTTATCTATTATTTAAGACGTTCACTTCTTAAAGTATGTGAAACTCATATTTTGGCTATCTATGTAACTAAACTAAATATTTACTACTATTTATGCATTATTATACCATGTCTGTTCTTCTAATAGCTTAATGACATTCCCTTCGATACACCACTGCCACCATGGCCAATCCACCAAAAGGAGACCGAACAATAAAATAACATCACAAAGATAGACTAATGGAGTAATTGATTTATAATACCATTCACTACTCTCGAATCATAAAGGAAGATGGTATATTATTGTTTTCTTTTGACAATTATAACTCTCCTTTACTCAACCTTAATAACCTATTTTCCAACTATAACAAGAGAAAGTGGAGCTGAATTTCGCCATTGTCCAATGGATACGATCAAGGCAGACCACGGTGGACGACTACCATTATTTGATGACTATAAAACTAGCCATGATGGACTAACAAGAAAATCTCTTTAATAAACAATGTATAATCCTCTAAAAGTCGGTTTAACTTTTAAAATAAATGCACCCACATACTAAATTTAATCTCTAATATTCGTTGTCAAAATAGATGGACGCGACAACGCGCGCCATCAATGATCTAGTATGTGCAACAACCTCACAAAACAAGGAGATTTGCACATCTTTGTAATAATTAGTGATTAGTAGGCAACTTAAATTGAAATTCAAACAAAACATCTAAAAATATTAAGTTGGAACTTAAGAAATAATGGGTGTAAAAACAACAAAATCAACACTTCAAAACGCTTTAAAAACAATCTATTTTAACATTGATTTTGCCCCCCCCCAAAAAAAATCTATTAGTAGACATTAGTGTATAAGAATTGTTTTTTTTTCTTTTTTCGAGAAAACGCAAAAGAATTTGCGTTTCATTGCATTGAACAGGAAGAAGACATCAGGGGAACAACCTCCAGAAAGGAGGGACACACACACACGACCGTCCTCACCAAGCGACTACAACTAGGTAAGGAGGTGCCCTCAGCTACATACACACAACGACATTAGGCCTCGCCCTGCCGCCATTGCAAGACACCTCTAGGGACAATTGCAGCTCCAGGACTGCCCAGGCCAACGTACCTCACACCCATGTGCCTAGGATCGGCGGGTGAAAGGCAGGGCCTGATAGGAACTGGTGTAGCAATTGTTGGGGGAGGGCCGGCGCTGGCAAACAACCTGCTCCCTGTTCAGCCGTCTACGCCAACGGTGCATCACCAGCCACCATCTGCCGCATCAAGTACTCCGCTTGCAGCCAGAGCAGCGCCCTCAAGAGGGTAACGGCGTTGAGACGTCGCCGCTGCCCAGTCCAGGAGGCCGGACCTAGGATTTCTCCCGGTGCTCGAGGAGGAGGTCCAGTCAGGGGTCATGCCAACGCCTCCAAGGAGGTGACGGCACCCTCGGGCGTCGCCGTTGACAGCACAGGCCGTCGATGCGCGGGGATTTCACCCCGACCCATGAGCAAGGACCTCAGATGCAGATGCAGACCGGACATGACGAAGAACGTTGGAGAAGACGTAAGCACATGGAGAGGGAAGCCTAGGAACGTCGGTAGTCGCAGGTTTGGGCACCGCCCAACGCAGCGCCAGCAGGCCGGCCACCACCGGGAGCGCGTCCAGCAGGCAACAACGATCACCTGCACCGCGCCACCACCGTGCCGGCCCGCAGTCTCCGCCGCCGGGATTCGCCGTGGCACAGCATCGCAGCAACCGTCACGGTCACCGCGCGCGTGCACAACCCAGCGGTAACCACTGTTGGAATTATGCCCTAGAGGCAATAATAAATGTATAGTTATTATTATAATTCCTGTATCTAGATAATAGTTTATTATCCATGCTATAATTGTATTGAATGAAGACTCGTTTACATGTGTGGATACATAGACAAAACACCGTCCCTAGCATGCCTCTAGTTGGCTAGCCAGTTGATCGATGATAGTCGGTGTCTTCTGATTATGAACAAGGTGTTGTTGCTTGATAACTGGATCACGTCATTGGGAGAATCACGTGATGGACTAGACCCAAACTAATAGACGTAGCATGTTGATCGTGTCATTTTGTTGCTACTGTTTTCTGCGTGTCAAGTATTTATTCCTATGACCATGAGATCATATAACTCACTGACACCGGAGGAATGCTTTGTGTGTATCAAACGTCGCAACGTAACTGGGTGACTATAAAGATGCTCTACAGGTATCTCCGAAGGTGTTAGTTGAGTTAGTATGGATCAAGACTGGGATTTGTCACTCCGTGTGACGGAGAGGTATCTCGGGGCCCACTCGGTAATACAACATCACACACAAGCCTTGCAAGCAATGTAACTTAGTGTAAGTTGCGGGATCTTGTATTACGGAACGAGTAAAGAGACTTGCCGGTAAACGAGATTGAAATAGGTATACGGATACTGACGATCGAATCTCGGGCAAGTAACATACCGAAGGACAAAGGGAATGACATACGGGATTATACGAATCCTTGGCACTGAGGTTCAAACGATAAGATCTTCGTAGAATATGTAGGATCCAATATGGGCATCCAGGTCCCGCTATTGGATATTGACCAAGGAGTCTCTCGGGTCATGTCTACATAGTTCTCGAACCCGCAGGGTCTGCACACTTAAGGTTCGACGTTGTTTTATGCGTATTTGAGTTATATGGTTGGTTACCGAATGTTGTTCGGAGTCCCGGATGAGATCACGGACGTCACGAGGGTTTCCGGAATGGTCCGGAAACGAAGATTGATATATAGGATGACCTCATTTGATTACCGGAAGGTTTTCGGAGTTACCGGGAATGTACCGGGAATAACGAAAGGGTTCCGGGAGTTCACCGGGGGGGGGGGGCAACCCACCCCGGGGAAGCCCATAGGCTTTGGGGAGACACATCAGCCCTTAGTGGGCTGGTGGGACATCCCCAAAAGGGCCTATGCGCCAAGAGAAGGAAATCAAAGGAAAAGAAAAAAAAAAGAGGGAAGAAGTGGGAAGGGAGGGGGACTCCTCCCACCAAACCAAGTCCAACTCGGTTTGGGGGGGGAGTCCTCCCCCCCTTGGCTCGGCCGACCCCTTGGGAGTCCCTTGGACCCCAAGGCAAGGTCCCCCTCCCTCCTCCTATATATATGGGGCTTTTAGGGCAGATTTGAGACGACTTTCTCACGGCTGCCCGACCACATACCTCCATAGTTTTTTCCTCTAGATCGCGTTTCTGCGGAGCTCGGGCGGAGCCCTGCTGAGACGAGATCATCACCAACCTCCGGAGCGCCGTCACGCTGTCGGAGAACTCTTCTACCTCTCCGTCTCTCTTGCTGGATCAAGAAGGCCGAGATCATCGTCGAGCTGTACGTGTGCTGAACGCGGAGGTGCCGTCCGTTCGGTACTAGATCGTGGGACTGATCGCGGGATTGTTCGTGGGGCGGATCGAGGGACGTGAGGACGTTCCACTACATCAACCGCGTTCTCTAACGCTTCTGCTGTACGATCTACAAGGGTACGTAGATCACTCATCCCCTCTCGTAGATGGACATCACCATGATAGGTCTTCATGCGCGTAGGAAATTTTTTGTTTCCCATGCGACGTTCCCCAACAGTGGCATCATGAGCTAGGTTCATGCGTAGATGTCTTCTCGAGTAGAACACAAAAGTTTTTGTGGGCGGTGATGTGCGTTTTGCTGCCCTCCTTAGTCTTTTCTTGATTCCGCGGTATTGTTGGATTGAAGCGGCTTGGACCGACATTACTCGTACGCTTACGAGAGACTGGTTTCATCGTTACGAGTAACCCCCTTTGCTCAAAGATGACTGGCAAGTGTTGGTTTCTCCAACTTTAGTTGAATCGGATTTGACCGAGGAGGTCCTTGGATGAGGTTAAATAGCAACTCATATATCTCCGTTGTGGTGTTTGCGTAAGTAAGATGCGATCCTACTAGATACCCTTGGTCACCACGTAAAACTTGCAACAACAAAATTAGAGGATGTCTAACTTGTTTTTGCAGGGTATGAGATGTGATGTGATATGGCCAACGATGTGATGTGATATATTGGATGTATGAGATGATCATGTTGTAATAGAAATATCGACTTGCATGTCGATGGTACGGCAACCGGCAGGAGCCATAGGGTTGTATTTATACTAACGTTTGTGCTTGCAGATGCGTTTACTATTTTGCTAGGATGTAGCTTTAGTAGTAATAGCATAAGTAGCACGACAACCCCGATGGCAACACGTTGATGGATGATCATGGTGTGGCGCCGGTGACAAGAAGATCGTGCCGGTGCTTTGGTGATGGAGATCAAGAAGCACGTGATGATGGCCATATCATGTCACTTATGAATTGCATGTGATGTTAATCCTTTTATGCACCTTATTTTGCTTAGAACAACGGTAGCATTATGAGGTGATCTCTCACTAAAATTTCAAGACGAAATTGTGTTCTCCCCGACTGTGCACCGTTGCTACAGTTCGTCGTTTCGAGACACCACGTGATGATCGGGTGTGATAGACTCAACGTTCACATACAACGGGTGCAAAACAGTTGCGCACGCGGAACACTCAGGTTAAGCTTGACGAGCCTAGCATGTGCAGACATGGCCTCGGAACACATGAGACCGAAAGGTCGATCATGAATCATATAGTTGATATGATTAGCATAGGGATGCTTACCACTGAAACTACTCTCGACTCACGTGATGATCGGACTTGGGATAGTGTAAGTGGATCATGAACCACTCAAATGACTAGAGAGATGTACTTTTTGAGTGGGAGTTTAGCATGTAATTTGATTAAGTTGAACTCTAATTATCTTGAACATAGTCTAAGTCCACTTTGAATATATTTGTGTTGTAGATCATGGCTCACGCAAGTGTCATCCTGAATTTTAATACGTTCCTAGAGAAAGCTAAGTTGAAAGATGATGGAAGCAACTTTGTAGACTGGGCTCGTAATCTTAAGCTAATCTTACAAGCTGGAAAGAAGGATTATGTCCTTAATGCTGCGCTAGGAGATGAACCACCCGCTACGGCTGATCAGGATGTTAAGAACGCTTGGTTAGCGCGTAAGGAGGACTACTCAATAGTTCAATGTGCAGTCTTGTATGGCTTAGAACCGGGACTTCAACGTCGCTTTGAGCGTCATGGAGCATTTGAGATGTTCCAGGAGTTGAAGTTTATCTTTCAGAAGAACGCCCGGATTGAGAGGTATGAGACCTCCGATAAATTCTATGCTTGCAAGATGGAGGAAAACTCATCTGTCAGTGAACATGTGCTCAAAATGTCTGGGTACTCAAACCGTCTAGCTGAACTGGGGATTGAACTCCCGCAAGAAGCTATCACTGACAGAATCCTTCAATCACTGCCGCTAAGCTATAAAGGCTTTGTGTTGAACTACAACATGCAAGGGATGAACAAGTCTCCCGGCGAGTTGTTTGCGATGCTGAAAGTCGCAGAGTCTGAACTCCGTAAAGAGCATCAAGTGTTGATGGTGAGCAAGACCACTAGTTTCAAGAGAAACGGCAAAGGCAAGAAGGGCAATTCGAAGAAGAGCGGCAAGCCTGTTGCCAATCCGCCGAAGAAACCCAAGGCTGGACCTAAGCCTGAAACAGAGTGCTTCTATTGCAAGGGTATGGGTCACTGGAAGCGCAATTGCCCCAAGTATCTGGCAGATAAGAAGGCGGGCAAAGAAAAATCAGGTATATTTGATATACATGTTATTGATGTGTACTTAACCAGCTCTCGTAGTAGTGCCTGGGTATTCGATACCGGTTATGTTGCTCACATTTGCAACTCGAAGCAGGAACTGCGGAATAGACGAAGGCTGGCAAAAGACGAAGTGACGATGCGCGTAGGAAACGGTTCCAAGGTTGATGCAATCGCCGTCGGCACAGTGTCACTTCAACTACCATCGGGATTAGTGATGAACTTAAATCATTGTTATTTAGTGCCTGCGTTGAGCATGAAAATTATATCTGGATCTTGTTTATTGCGAGACGGTTACTCTTTTAAGTCTGAGAATAATGGTTGTTCTATTTCTATGAGTAACATCTTTTATGGTCATGCACCGAATGTGAGAGGATTGTTCATATTGAATCTTGATAGCGATACGCATATACATAACATTGAGACCAAAAGAGTTAGAGTTAACAATGATAGCGCCATATTTTTATGGCACTGCCCTTTAGGTCATATTGGTGTAAAGCGCATGAAGAAACTCCATGCTGATGGACTTTTGGAGTCACTTGACTTTGATTCACTTGACACGTGCGAACCATGCCTCATGCGCAAGATGACTAAGACTCCGTTCTCCGGAACAATGGAGCGTGCAAGTGACTTGTTGGAAATCATACATACCGATGTGTGTGGCCCAATGAGCGTGGAGGCACGCGGCGGATATCGTTATTTCCTCACCTTCACTGACGATTTAAGTAGATATGGTTATGTCTACTTGATGAAGCACAAGTCTGAAACATTTGAAAAGTTCAAGCAATTTCAGAGTGAAGTGGAAAATCATCGTAACAAGAAGATCAAGTTCCTACGGTCTGATCGTGGGGGTGAATATCTGAGTTTCGAGTTTGGTGCTCACTTAAGACAATGTGGAATTGTTTCGCAGTTAACACCGCCTGGAACACCACAGCGTAATGGTGTGTCCGAACGTCGTAATCGTACTTTGTTAGAGATGGTGCGATCGATGATGTCTCTTACTGATTTGCCGTTATCATTTTGGGGTTATGCATTAGAAACAGCTGCATTCACTTTAAATAGGGCACCATCGAAATCCGTTGAGACGACACCATACGAACTGTGGTATGGCAAAAGGCCAAAGTTGTCGTTTCTTAAAGTTTGGGGATGTGATGCTTATGTCAAAAAGCTTCAGCCTGAAAAGCTGGAACCCAAAGCGGAAAAGTGCGTCTTCATAGGTTACCCAAAAGAGACAGTTGGGTACACCTTCTATCTCAAATCCGAGGGCAAAGTGTTTGTTGCTAAGAACGGAACTTTTCTCGAGAAGGAGTTTCTCTCGAGAGAATTGAGTGGGAGGAAGATAGAACTTGACGAGGTTGTCGAACCTCTCATCCCTCTGGATGGTGGCGCAGGGCAAGGGGAAACCTCTGTCATTGCAACGCCGGTTGAGGAGGAAATTAATGATGATGATCATGAAACTCCAGTTCAAGTTTCTGTTGAACCACGCAGGTCGACGAGATCACGCACTGCTCCAGAGTGGTACGGTAATCCCGTCTTATCAATCATGTTGTTAGACAACAATGAACCTGCAAATTATGAAGAAGCAATGGTGGGCCCAGATTCCAACAAATGGCTAGAAGCCATGAAATCCGAGATAGGATCCATGTATGAGAACAAAGTGTGGACTTTGGAGATACTACCTGAGGGCCGCAAGGCTATTCAGAACAAATGGATCTTTAAGAAGAAGACGGACGCTGACGGTAATGTGACCGTTTATAAAGCTCGACTTGTGGCAAAGGGTTTTTCACAAGTTCCAGGAATTGACTACGATGAGACTTTCTCTCTCGTAGCGATGCTTAAGTCCGTCAGAATCATGTTAGCAATAGCTGCATTTTTCGATTATGAAATCTGGCAGATGGATGTCAAAACGGCGTTCCTTAACGGTTTCCTTAAGGAAGAGTTGTATGTGATGCAACCCGAAGGTTTTGTCGATCCTAAAAATGCTGACAAGGTGTGCAAGCTCCAGCGATCCATTTATGGACTGGTGCAAGCATCTCGGAGTTGGAACAAACGTTTTGATGAGGTGATCAAAGCATTTGGGTTTATACAAGTGGTTGGAGAATCTTGTATTTACAAGAAAGTGAGTGGGAGCTCTGTGGCGTTTCTAATATTATATGTGGATGACATATTACTGATTGGAAACAACGTAGAGTTTTTGGAGAGCATAAAAGGTTACTTGAATAAAAGTTTCTCTATGAAAGACCTAGGAGAAGCTGCTTACATTCTAGGCATTAAGATCTATAGGGATAGATCAAAACGCCTGATAGGACTTTCACAAAGCACATACCTTGATAAAGTTTTGAAGATGTTCAAAATGGAACAGTCCAAGAAAGGGTTCTTGCCAGTGTTACAAGGTACGAGATTGAGTAAGACTCAGTGCCCAGCAACTGATGAAGATAGAGAGCATATGCGCTCCGTCCCCTATGCTTCAGCCATAGGTTTTATCATGTATGCGATGCTGTGCACTAGACCGGATGTTAGCCTGGCCATAAGTATGGCAGGTAGGTTCCAGAGTAATCCAGGAGTGGATCACTGGACAGCGGTCAAGAATATCCTGAAGTACCTGAAAAGGACTAAGGAGATGTTTCTCGTGTATGGAGGTGACGAAGAGCTCGCCGTAAAAGGTTACGTCGATGCAAGCTTTGACACAGATCCGGACGACTCTAAGTCGCAAACCGGATATGTGTTTATTCTTAATGGGGGTGCAGTAAGCTGGTGCAGTTCCAAGCAAAGCGTCATAGCAGATTCTACATGTGTAGCGGAGTACATGGCTGCCTCGGAGGCGGCTAAGGAGGGTGTCTGGATGAAGGAGTTCATGACGGATCTTGGAGTGGTGCCAAGTGCACTGGATCCAATAACCTTGTTCTGTGACAACACTGGTGCCATTGCCTTAGCAAAGGAACCAAGGTTTCACAAGAAGACCAGACACATCAAACGACGCTTCAACCTCATCCGCGACTACGTCGAGGAGGAGGACGTAAATATATGCAAAGTGCACACGGATCTGAATGTAGCAGACCCGCTGACTAAACCTCTTCCACGGCCAAAACATGATCGACACCAGAACTGTATGGGTGTTAGATTTATTACAATGTAATTCACATGGTGATGTGAGGGCTAGATTATTGACTCTAGTGCAAGTAGGAGACTATTGGAATTATGCCCTAGAGGCAATAATAAATGTATAGTTATTATTATAATTCCTGTATCAAGATAATAGTTTATTATCCATGCTATAATTGTATTGAATGAAGACTCGTTTACATGTGTGGATACATAGACAAAACACCGTCCCTAGCATGCCTCTAGTTGGCTAGCCAGTTGATCGATGATAGTCGGTGTCTTCTGATTATGAACAAGGTGTTGTTGCTTGATAACTGGATCACGTCATTGGGAGAATCACGTGATGGACTAGACCCAAACTAATAGACGTAGCATGTTGATCGTGTCATTTTGTTGCTACTGTTTTCTGCGTGTCAAGTATTTATTCCTATGACCATGAGATCATATAACTCACTGACACCGGAGGAATGCTTTGTGTGTATCAAACGTCGCAACGTAACTGGGTGACTATAAAGATGCTCTACAGGTATCTCCGAAGGTGTTAGTTGAGTTAGTATGGATCAAGACTGGGATTTGTCACTCCGTGTGACGGAGAGGTATCTCGGGGCCCACTCGGTAATACAACATCACACACAAGCCTTGCAAGCAGTGTAACTTAGTGTAAGTTGCGGGATCTTGTATTACGGAACGAGTAAAGAGACTTGCCGGTAAACGAGATTGAAATAGGTATACAGATACTGACGATCGAATCTCGGGCAAGTAACATACCGAAGGACAAAGGGAATGACATACGGGATTATACGAATCCTTGGCACTGAGGTTCAAACGATAAGATCTTCGTATAATATGTAGGATCCAATATGGGCATCCAGGTCCCGCTATTGGATATTGACCGAGGAGTCTCTCGGGTCATGTCTACATAGTTCTCGAACCCGCAGGGTCTGCACACTTAAGGTTCGACGTTGTTTTATGCGTATTTGAGTTATATGGTTGGTTACCGAATGTTGTTCGGAGTCCCGGATGAGATCACGGACGTCACGAGGGTTTCCGGAATGGTCCGGAAACGAAGATTGATATATAGGATGACCTCATTTGATTACCGGAAGGTTTTCGGAGTTACCGGGAATGTACCGGGAATGACGAAAGGGTTCCGGGAGTTCACCGGGGGGGGGGGGGGGAACCCACCCCGGGGAAGCCCATAGGCTTTGGGGAGACACATCAGCCCTTAGTGGGCTGGTGGGACAGCCCCAAAAGGGCCTATGCGCCAAGAGAAGGAAATCAAAGGAAAAGAAAAAAAAAGAGGGAAGAAGTGAGAAGGGAGGGGGACTCCTCCCACCAAACCAAGTCCAACTCGGTTTGGGGGGGGGAGTCCTCCCCCCCTTGGCTCGGCCGACCCCTTGGGAGTCCCTTGGACCCCAAGGCAAGGTCCCCCTCCCTCCTCCTATATATATGGGGCTTTTAGGGCAGATTTGAGACGACTTTCTCACGGCTGCCCGACCACATACCTCCATAGTTTTTCCTCTAGATCGCGTTTCTGCGGAGCTCGGGCGGAGCCCTGCTGAGACGAGATCATCACCAACCTCCGGAGAGCCGTCACGCTGCCGAAGAACTCTTCTACCTCTCCGTCTCTCTTGCTGGATCAAGAAGGCCGAGATCATCGTCGAGCTGTACGTGTGCTGAACGCGGAGGTGCCGTCTGTTCGGTACTAGATCGTGGGACTGATCGCGGGATTGTTCGCGGGGCGGATCGAGGGACGTGAGGACGTTCCACTACATCAACCGCGTTCTCTAACGCTTCTGCTGTACGATCTACAAGGGTACGTAGATCACTCATCCCCTCTCGTAGATGGACATCACCATGATAGGTCTTCGTGCGCGTAGGAAATTTTTTGTTTCCCATGCACGTTCCCCAACAACCACCGGCGGCGGCTGGGAGGGGTGGGAGGAGGGAGAAGGGTGGGTGGGGGCAGAGTGGTTGACTCGGGCCAAGGCGGGCCCGCGCGGCCCAGATCTGAGCGCCCCCAGCTCTGCCGCTCGCTGCAGCGGCCGGCAGCCGCCGTAGCAGCGCCTCCGCGCACACGCACCGCGCCATCTCGACCTCTCCTGCACGCGGACAGCTTTCCGACGCGCCACCACACGCTCCCACTGCTCCAGCGCGCGAGCACATTCCCACCGCTCCAGCGCGCGAGCACGCAAACAAGGGCCCCGTCGCCGCCGTCCACCGACGAGGGCTTCACCCACCAGCATCCTCCGGCGGCGACGAGGGGAGGGAGGGGGCTTGGGTGGCGGCTAGGGTTTCGCCGCCCGAGTCGCCCCTGGGAGCGACGCGGGGGCCGAGTCTTCCTAATCCAGCAGCTTCCGAGCATAAGAATTGGTTTTCATTTTATTTTACTGTCAATGAGGGTCTATTTGAGCTTGGGAGCAGCGTATTGCTTGACCCCCCTTTTCTCAAGAAATTCTTATACACTAATGTCTTTGAACTCGGTTTCTTGTCGCTCCTTGTAACAAAGATAAGCAAATTGAGTTGGCATTGAGATCTTCTTGGGAAAAAAGATTTCATGTGTCTCGCGCTTCTCCTTAAGAAAATATATCCAACTGAAAAAGAGAAATATGAACTACAATACCATGTTTATTACCGTTGATGCTTTGGCAAGCGATGAGATAAAAATGATCCATGTGAAGGAACTACAATGGGTATTATTTGTAATGATGCTCTTGAATCTTGATGGATGAGGCTTATAGTCACATCTTCTTACATTTAACAATAATTTCAAGGTTACAAAATGGACATTAATAATACTATTATAACTTGATGATGACTAAGGCTTAAGAACGCGGGCGTGATTGAAATTAGTGAGTCATCACAATTTTTTCTACGACTTGTGATACAATTTCATATTTTGTGTTCCATATATTTTCTTGAATTTTCATGTGGAATATACAGTATATGTTACTGAAATTGTAACATACTTTTACTATACTCGCCGTTTGTTCTTTGGGGACAACATGTCCTTATTTGACAAAATCACGAAATATGCGGTTAAATGACGCTCAAGGTTTATCAACACGAAAATGACATCGAAAGACCTTGAGCAATCAAAACAGAACACAACGCACATGTTGCAAAGTCTCAACAGGGAACAACTTTTGTCAAATGGAAGAAAATAACTTTTGAACATAGAGAAAAGGCAACTCAAACCCACAATCCGGATTTTGCTTCACCACAATAACATAGTACTGCCTAGCTCCATCACAATTTAATTTAATTCATAAAAGGAAAGAAACACAATATATTTTTTCTCTGATTTTTTTCCCATCAAGAGATACAAGTCCTGGGTTTTTTTCCTACTATAAAAAAGACAGAAGTCAAAAGAAAGGTAGTAAAAGGAAAGAAGATAAGCGAATTAAAAGGCAGGAAAAACAAAAAAACCAAAACCAACGGCACCCACCGAACTCTTTCTTTTTTTTCCCCACCTTTCTCCTACCGCGCTTACCTTTTTCTCTACTCTATATCTTCCTCCATTCCCCTCACACGCAAAAGCTTCCCTTCCATGGGCACCTTCCCCTCACCCCCCTCCGCCTCCCCCTACCCTGGACTCCGCTCGCCCGCCGCCGCCGCCGCCGCCGCCGCCGCCGCCTCCCTCCCGCAGCAGCTGCTTGACCGTGGAGCCTCGGGCGATGCTGCCGCCCTCTTGCCCGCCACATGCTCGAGGAAATGCCTCGGATGTGCAGATCCCAAGAAACGCTAGGACTAGGCGCTTTGCGGGGTCCCTTTTAGCTCCCCTCTAACGGTTTGTGGCTCCTGGTTTTGGCGTGCTTTGTTTTCCCGTGATTTGTGGTGTGTAATTTGGTACAGGGTCTACTGTGAAATCAAGAAGTTGCTAGGTTTGGGCCTCCTCGGCAGTTGTTTTTTCGTGGTTTTTGCTGCTTTTATGGGAGTTCCCGTCGCGCGGAAGTCCGATTCTTGGGTGACCGACCTTGCGATGACGGACTGCGGCGGCGGCGACCGCTCCGACCTCGGCGTCCGGCCTATTAACGGTGGCCGAGGTGCCCCCATGGAGCAGCGTGGTGACGGGTTGGACGGGGCTCCGATGTCCCCACCGGAGCGTGTCCCGACACCGTCTTCCTCGAGGTCTGCTGGGTGGCGGCGTTTCTCCTCACCTGGTCCTCTCCGATGCTCAACGCCAGGGTGGGTATTTGACTTCCTTGCATTCCCTGGAGGGCATAGCCTGATATGTTGACTGAATAAAATTTGTTGGATGTAGGAGTATTGGTTATGAAGACGGCGAGGACTCAGACCGAGGCCGGTATTTCTCCCCGGGCAGTGAGTTTTCTCAAGATACTTCTGATACGGATTCCGTGAGCACAAATATTAGTAGGCTGTACACATTCAGGTTGGGAAATTCGAGCCCGTTATATAGTCCTATGAAACGATCCGGACAAGTAGGCACAAGTCCTCCCTCCGGGATAAATGGTCATGCCAGCCAAAATTCTCCTCTATACTCTTTGAATTCTGGTCATGGCTACGATGATGGTGATTATTTGATGGATTCACCCAATTGCCATGATGAACATCATGACAATATTATACAGCCAATTGATTTTGAGAGTAATAATGGACTCATATGGCATCCTCCACCGCCTCAAGATGAGGGTGATGACTCCGAAAACAGTTTCTTTCAATACAATGACGATGATGATGACAGCGCTATTGGTGATGGGAAGACCTTTGAACATGTTAACCATGAGTGCGGTGGTAGTGATGATTTACCAGGGACCAAAGGAAAACAGAATATAGCTCATAAAGAGTTCTTAAGGAACGCTCTACATGGGCATTTCAGGGCTCTTGTGTCCCAATTGCTCCAAGGTCATGGAGTTGACCTCGTGGATGGATGGTCGGACATAGTATCCTTATTAGCATGGCAGGCAGCTACCTTTGTGCAGCCAGATACAAGCAAAGGTGGTAGCATGGATCCCACCAACTATGTCAAAGTTAAATGTGTAGCGTCAGGGACTCCCAATGATAGGTACGCCCTATAACGATTCAGCTGTGTTGAGTGATTATATGATATTTTTCATGCCATCTTCGGAGCTAAATGATTATTCATCTGTTTATTTGCAGTACTTTCATTAAAGGTGTTGTTTGTTCTAAGAATGTAAAGCATAAACGCATGGTGTCAAAGCATGAGAATCCTAGAATTCTTCTTTTGGGAGGAGCACTGGAACATCAAAAGGTTACAAACAAACTAGCATCAATAAACAGCATTCTTGAACAGGTAATGCCTCCATTCTTTGTCAGCTGAAGTGTATTTATCCTAATAGCTCTCAGTATGTCCGTAGTTGACATTAAAAGTGTGATATGTACAGGAAAAGGAATATCTTAAGAATGCTGTTGCAAAGATAGAGGCCCAACGACCTCATGTCTTGCTGGTTGAAAAGAGCGTGCCGATGTATGCTCAACAGCTTCTTGCAAAAGATATCTCTTTAGTACTGAATGTCAAGAGATCACTTCTAGAACGGATATCACGCTGCACAGGTGCTAAAATTGCTTCATCCATTGACAATGTCACTTCAGCAAGACTTGGACAGTGCCAAGCTTTCTGGATTGAAAGAGTTGCAGAATCTTTAGCTCCGAAGGATAACAGAAAATCTATCAAGACACTGATGTTCTTTGATGGCTGTCCAAGACGCCTGGGCTGCACGGTAATGCACATAGAACTGTTTGCTACCTTTAAAGATCTTGTTCCATTCCATAAAAAAATGAAGGGTCAATTCTCATCATATTGTTACTTTGGTCCTAATTTTATACACGTATTCTTCTATACTGTTTTTTGGCATAATTTTACTCTCTGCCGAGGATGGCAATCTTGAGCTCCGCTTTGTGTCTATCTATTGTGGCACTTTAATTGTGCAAGACATATCTAATACAACCAACGATTTTTTTCCTAGGTCCTCCTAAGGGGCACATCCTATGAAGAGTTAAGGAAGGTCAAACTTGCTCTACAGTTTGCTGTATTTGCAGCATATCAACTATCACTGGAGACTTCATATCTTGCAGATGAGGGTGCAACACTACCAAAGACCCCTTCAGATCTTCCAGCTCGTCCACTTGAGAAGCATATGAATGGTGGGGATATTTCCTCAAGTACTTCTCGGCAGAATTTGAATGATTTTCAAATCATTGGTGACAGAACTTCAGAAAAGGGCTGCATCGTGCCTCTAAATTTCCTTGATGGTTCTTCTAAAGTGTTAACTATCGACCAATCCCTTTTGAAACCTAACTTTGGTCAGGAAGAATACATTCCTGGAACTGATGACACGTTTTCTCACCCCCCAACATTGTTTATCGATAATAATTGTGAAGCACCTCTAGTCAGAAAAGGGACACCAACAGATTTGCAATGCCCTGATGACGTTCATCGAGATGAGAGGGTTGGTGGGATTTATAGAGTTGAAAGTGAGTTGGACAATGGTTGCCATCATACATCAGACGAAGAACATGTAGGAGTAACCGTACCTGATCATAACGAGAACCCCACCGAGTATTTCCCAACATCCGATAATGCACAGAGCATTTTGGTTTCCTTGTCCATTGCATGCCATCAGAAAAGAATTGTATGCAAGCAATCTCAGCTCTTCCGCATAAAGTTCTACGGTAATTTTGATAAGCCACTTGGGAGGTATTTTCGTGAAGATTTATTTTATCAGGTACTGTATTGTCATCCATTTTCCTGTTTGGTTGCAAGTAAATACCTAGTAGGCTACTACTACCTTATTAATGTGTTCCGTCGTTGTTGCAGACTTCGTGCTGTGAGTCTTGCAAAGAACCTGCAGAATCTCATGTTCAATGTTATACTCATCAACAAGGCAGTCTTTCAATAGGTGTTAGAAATCTTGAATCTGTAAAGCCGTTACCTGGACGGAATGATGGGAAGATATGGATGTGGCACAGGTGCCTCCGGTGCAAACAGAAAAATGGAAACCCTCCGGCAACACACAGAGTAGTGATGTCTGATGCGGCATGTGGACTTTCTTTTGGAAAGTTTCTTGAACTTAGCTTTTCGAATCACACAACAGCCAATCGAGTTGCCTGCTGTGGACATTCCCTCCAGAGGGACTGTCTTCGTTTTTATGGGTATGTGGTGGATTCTTGTATTCAACCTTCTCAAATTTAAGGTCAATGTAACTGTTGCCATTCTCCATGAACAGGTTCGGAAGTATGGTTGCTGTCTTCCGTTATTCTCCTGTAGACATCCTGTCTGTCAACTTGCCACCCTCAGTATTAGACTTTGCTTGTCCAGTAGCACAAGATTGGCTCATCGAGGAGGCTGGTGATGTATGTTTATTTGAATATAAGATTTTTTTTATTACGGCCTGTTTGGCCTAGCTTAAAGTTGAAGCTGAGTAAATCATCCAGCTTTTAATAAAAAAGCTGAAGCTTATAAGTTTTGGTGGAGTTGCTTCTTAGCCTTTCACCATCCTATCTCCCACCTCTCTCTAGCCGACTTCCCTTATAAGCTAATGCACTCTGAGAAGCTAGTTTTGTGGGCTTCTCCACCATTTGGCCCTAAAGCTAGCTTTATGGAGCAAAGTTAAGCTGAGTGCTGGAAATGCTCCTTTAGACATACTTTTGTGTAATTTATTGCCCTATTTAAATGGTTAACTTGTCTTGCAGGTAGCCAATAGGAAGGATAACTTTTACAGGGTGATTTCTGACAATCTTGAGTGCATTGAAAAGACAGTTTCAGCCCAAGAAGATGTGAGCATGAAGTCGGGCTTGTATAAACATGTTGTTGATCTTAAAGATCTGATTAAAGTTGAGTGGAAGAAATATGACGTAAGTTAAACTGTTACATGGTTTTATTATGCTGTTAAAGTATGTGGTAGGCTACATACTGTGCTGGTGGGTTGATTTTTCTTTTCCGTAAATGCACACCATTTTTCAGGTTTTGTCGGGGTTTGGTAGCATACAGAACTTACAAACAATTGGAGAACCCGTAGATGTTCTAGAGCTCAACCGCCTGAGGCGAGAGCTTGTACTTGATGCACACGTATGGGATCGCCGTCTGCACATGATGCACTCACTCACCAAGAAAAACTGTACTGTGGCAACTGATGCACAATGTCCTAAGAAGTTTCCTGAAAGCATGTTAAAAGATTCAAAGGCTGAGATTTCCAGCACACAGGAGAATATGGAGAAGTCACTAGAATATTCGCAGTCAAGTTCGTTTATCACAGATAGTGGGAAGCCATTGCTCAGAACAGAACATGGTGACACAACTGCGTCACATTCTGGATTGACCAGCATAGATGAAGTATACCACCAGTCTGTTGAAGGCTCTGGTAGTTCTGCTGGTCTCCACATTGTCCCGCACCCATGTGAAGTACAGAGCAATGGGGTGATGGCTGATGAACTTAAGCTTGAGAAGACATTGGAGAAGTCAGAGTCTTCTCCATCAAATCTTTCTGATAGAATTGACTTGGCATGGACTGGCTCTGGCGTGGAGACACTTCTAGTCGTACCTACTGCTCTGATGAATGGCTCCTCATACCATAATGTTATGGCTCCAATTAGAATTAAATCATTTGATTCTGGAATCAATTTCAGAAATGGGTTATCACCTGTCGACGATTCAAATGTAAACATAAGAAGAGCTTATTCCCAAAGGCCTCCTAGGGCGCTTGAGAGAACAGGCAGGGGTTTGTCCCCGACCTTCACAAATAAGCTGTCACTTCCTGGTATGGTTGATGGTGAGGGTCGTTTCCTTCTATCACAAAGTGTTTCAGATGTTGTTGTTCCAGTGTATGATGATGAGCCATCCAGTATGATAGCCCATGCCATGACTGTTCCAGAATATCGTAGTTTCGTGTTGCCAGTGCTGAATCTGCATAATGAATTGGACAGACCTAGTGTTTTAAGCTCTCTGGATCATTTGACGGTTTCTTTTGAGGATGAAGATTCATGTTCTGTGGATAAGGCAAAATTTTCTGTAATATGTTATTTTGCAAAGCAATTTGATTCAATCAGAAAAAAGTGTTGTGCAGATGAACTGGATTACATTCGTTCTTTGAGCCGATGCAAAAGATGGAGTGCTCAAGGTGGCAAGAGTAATGTATACTTTGCCAAGACACTGGATGACAGATTTGTCATAAAGCAAGTGACACGGACGGAACTAGATTCATTTGAGGACTACGCAGCTGAGTACTTCAAATATATAACAGAGTCCGTATCCTCTGGAAGCCCAATTTGCCTTGCTAAAGTTCTTGGTCTTTACCAGGTTTGTCACGCTTCAAGTTTATTCTCATGTGTTTCTAGGGTCCTGTAAGGTTAAATTATTTTTAACTTAACTGTGACCCATCTGTGCACTAGGTCGTTGCCAAGAACTTGAAAGATGGAAAGGAACTGAGGATGGAATTAATGGTCATGGAAAACATATTTTTCAAGAGGAAGGTATCAAGAATATATGACCTGAAAGGATCCCTGCGTTCTCGTTACAACCCTGATACATCAGGAAACAACAAGGTTCTCTTAGATCTCAATCTATTAGAGACACTTCATACAAAACCCATTTTTCTTGGAAGCAAAGCAAAAAGAAGGTTGGAACGGGCTGTCTGGAACGATACTTCATTTCTGGCAGTAAGTGACTTTACTCACTGTGTTGTGTATGTCTGTTGTTTACATGCTTGTAATATATTCTAGGGTGCACTGACCTAGTATGTCTAGAAGGCCTCGGATACCAAGATGACAAGATCTTGAAAGCTGCTCGATTTCGACCAGTTTATATGCTTTTCCAGTGAAAGCTAGATGGGTTAAATAGTCATGCACATGTTTCCACTTTTCACACTTAGTGCTTTGAAATATTGTTTTCTGAAATAATAATGTTGAAATAGCCTGGAATCGCTATGAATCTTGGAGCCTGTAGTTCACCTTTTGGTGCAGCCATGGGGGCCTAACTAGAGATAAGATAATCTGTTTACTTGATATCAGAGATGGGTTTCTTGAGGGTTATAACCATTTAAGGGGTTGTCCATGACGTGACTTAATTTTGCATGTTTCTAGGCAGACAGCACATGGGCCCCTTGTTTGTTTTACGGAAACCATAGAAGTTTCCTTAATCTGTTAAATGTTTCCTACCTTCCTGTTGCTGACATCCAAAGTGGTTATAAAGATAAACTTATAAAACAATATTGGTGATTGTGGGGAGATAAGGGAAGCTAAAGGATTGATGTGAAGATGTACAGCCCTTTGATGAGCCTGCAACATGTGGTTCTTCAGAGCAGATTATCGAACTTGCAGCCACGCATGTCTTGTTTTCTGTTTCTAAAAGTTGAAACATTGTTGCCAGACTGGTCGATGATTTTGGTTGGTCAAGGTGGCAACTATCAGTTGAGTTATTAGTTCATTTGGCTATTCGGATCTGGCTTGCCCAAGTCAACGGCCACCCTGGGCTTGGCTTAGCATCTTTAATATATTTTCCATATCTGTTTGACAAAATCAATCTTTAATATATTGTTTAGGTGTAGCATATGAAGTGAATATTGTATGTCTCCAGTTGCTCTTTGGCATGCACGATCTATTCTCATTGGTGCTGCCTGTTTCCTTGTTCGCAGTCGGTGGGTGTGATGGATTATTCCCTGTTGGTTGGCATCGACGAGGAGAAGAAAGAGCTGGTGATGGGAATCATTGACTATCTCCGGCAGTATACGTGGGACAAGCAGCTGGAGACCTGGGTGAAGGCGTCGGGGATTCTAGGGGGCTCCAAGGACGGGATGCCCACCATCATTTCTCCAGACCAGTACAAGAAGAGGTTCAGGAAGGCCATGTCAAAGTACTTCCTGACTGTCCCCGACCAATGGTCACCTTGAATCGTCGTCACTTGATGCCTGCTGTTATTTGCCTATTGGCGTGCAAGATGGGGTGATGGCGACTGGGAAGCGGCCCATTGTTTTCTTCGTTTTTCTTTGGTTTTGTTAGGATGATAGTCCATCGATCTGCGCCTTTTGTATGTTATTTTTGCTCGCATCAGGCAGGATTGGGGTCGCTGGAGAGGGGGCGTACGGTAAAGGTTGTCCCCATCCTGGCAGAGCCTAGGGATCGATATGTGTATATTATATATAACAAATGCTACACTGTAACATGAAATGAAATGCAGAGGAATTAAAATGCGTGAGTTTCCTTACAAAGACAACAATTGATCCTTTCTTGGCTGATGCTCTTAACAACGAACTTAATACTCCCTATGTACCTAAATAATTGTAGTTAAAAAAACTAGTCTAGTTCTTTCCAACTATAATTATTTAGGTATAGGGAGTAGTTAGTACAGCCTCCATTCAATAATATGGTGTGTACAGGCTTTCATAAACTTATTTTTAAGAAAATTTTCAATCTATTCATCATTAATCATAACAGTATAATGAACATAAAAAATAATAAAAATTACATTTAGATTCATTGATCACCTAGCGACGACTATAAGCATTGGAGTGAGCAGAAGGCACACCGCTGTCATCACCTTTTCCTTGTTGGGACCGGGCAAAACTTGTAGAAAACAACCGGAAAGTTGTTGTGCTATCCGTCACCGATGAAGAAAAACGTTGATCAAAAGGATCCAACTTGAAAACACATTAATATAGACAAACGAAGACAAGGTTCGAGCAAATCCACCAAAGACAACCACCTACCAGATCCTACGAGATTCTTTGAAGACACCCCTCCACACGCCCTTCGGTGATACTAGACGCACCACTGAGATGAGGGGTAGGCTCTTAGGGACCTGCAACCATCTCGTTTTCGTAAACAAGACACAAAGCCTAGCAAAACTCAAACAAACATATAAACATGAAGCACTTCTGCCGGCAAGGGCCGGGATCCACCACGCCCTCATGGCCCTAAGGCCACAGGAGACGACGCAGATAGGCAACACCGTCAACAGGAGGGAAAAACCCTAACCGCCATGTTTGCTTGTAGGAGACTTTACGATGGCCCTCTAACTTTTGTAAACTTTGATCAAGTATATAGAGAAACTTATCAACATCTATGATATCAAATATATAATCATTGGATACATCACCATACATACTTTTATTTTATATTTATTTGATGTTATTGATGTTGATATTTTTCTCAATAAATTGGGTCAAGAAGAATTGCAGACCAGAAGATACCAACAACCGCAATTGCAGAGCATGAGACACCAATGACCATGATAAAGCAAAGAAAATTGACGCCTCGAAAAAGAAAATACAAAAAAGAGCCTGTAGAAACTTTACCCATAAAACGATCGAATTTAGACAAATTCACCGAAAACAACATCGACTGGATTCCGAAAAACCCGACGAAGACCCACACACCCTCTCCTAGCAATAAGCACACCAATGAAACATGACAAAGGTGGGCATGACATATTCCTCCACTGGGCAATCGCCGCCATCTCACCGCCCCAAACTAGGCACAAAGACTTTCTAAAGAAAACCCAAGACAAATCACCCATTCCACTACAGGCCTAATCTGATGTATCATTGGCACCGTCCAGGACCATGCAGCACGGTGAAGACTTGTATAAGATCTGACCTTTAGGTGAGATCGTAGGATCACAGCAAAATTATATATTTTGATAATTCAAAAATTCAGATTTTTTTACAACATATCTGCAAGGTATGTTTACCACTCCAAAAAAAATCGACTTCAAACTCGGTTTACAGTGAGAGATTAAAAAAGACAATTTTGACAATGAATAGTGTCAGCTTGGGGTGAATAGTTGTTAGAGCATATTTCTCCATATGTGATTTTGGTAATTGATGACAATCCCTATGGACTAATGGTTGCCTTGAGTTATATTCGAAGGATTTGTCCATAGGAACTTCTTGAAGTCCATCTGTTGGTTTCAAGGAGTTTATATGATGACCAAGGTGATATTCAAGGTTTTATCCAAATATTGGTCATAAAGACACAAGGTTGATCAAGACTAAGTCAAAGAGTGAATCAAGTTGATTGTACACAAGGTTGATCAAGACTAAGTTAAAGAGTGAATCAAGTTGATCAACACACAAAGCGTACAAGATGTACCGAGAGGGATCAAGCAATCTCATGGTATGGTAAGCATTGCCTATTACACTTTGTGTACTAACCGTCTAACCCATGGTCTTCGTGAGAAATCTATGTGGGGTTAGGTGTGTTTCCATGGGCTTGCATCAAGAGGAAGATCTCATTCAACCCATGGAAGATTGCGGCGTGCAAGTTCAAGTGGAGCATCACAAAGAGATCATGCTTGAAGCTTGCCATCCATTGTGGTGGCAATGGACTTGTGAAGATGTGCTGAAGAGTGGCTCACCCATAGTGGAGTATGGGGGAGCAATCTACTAGTCTTCATCAAGCTGTCGCAATCAAGAAAGGTGGTCCATCTTGAGGAGGACAATATCGTCATCATCTAGCTCAAGTGGACTATGCGCAAGGCAAAGGTTTGTCCTTGATAGGTTTTCTATTTTACCGGTCTCAGTGTGTTAGTTGGGAGACCGGGTCATAGGATAGATTGTCATACTATCAAAGGGCGCTCTCAAGTGAGTAGCTTGATCGCATCGTTCTTTGAGATCTCAAACCATTGCATTCTTGGCATCATCGTCTTTCTTGGTTCTTGGTTGGCTTTTCTCTATGTGGGTTCTTGAGCTTATGGTCATCTACATGACAAGCTCGAGTTCATCGAAAACAGAGTTTATGTGCATCTTGTATGATGTTTTCGATGTTGGAGTTTATGCTGGTTCTTCATTCATAGAGGTTTCACATCTCTACATCATTGGCACTTTGATAACTGCATGTTCTTAAGATAACCAACAAGCTTGAGTTTGCTCAATTCGGAGCTCGTATGCCAAAGTTATGCCAGTTTTAGTGTGAGGGCATGTTTTCTCTCTCAAGCGGAAGTACCGCTGGGGGTAGAGCTGTAGTACCACCCAGGCGATACTACCGCCCTCTCGCATCGTCCTCAACGGTAGTACCGCCCAAGCGGTACTGCCGTCCTCTCGCATCGTCCTCTTTTCCGCTTATTTTCCGCTTCTGGCATCTTGGGCGCTGACGGGGTTGTACATTAGGGGTAGGCCTACGGACTTGCTTCCCTAGTCCCACCTAGGATCCCATACGGACATGAGTGTACTTCAAGTCACTAGTGTAGTCTCAACCTCACTCGGTACAACATACCGTCACTCGGCTTGCCTGGAGTCACTCGGATTGCCTTGTGTCAATGGACGCACCCTGGCACTCGGACCTCAGCAAGGCGATGGCACCGAAGAGGCTACAACGGCTAAGGATTTAAACCATTACATGAAGTGCAGTGAAGACCCACGCTACTAGTAACACCACGAGTTATAGTTGTCGTTTCTAGTAGCTCCTTTATTTATTAGCATTAACTCACCTTGTAATAAAACTCGACCGGTCGTGGCATACACTATATAAGCCACTCCCGGGCTAAAAGGGTTCAACACCTTGTAATCTTTCATACCCCATAAGGAAACATCAGCCTCACGGCTCGAGACGTAGGGTTGTTACCACTCCCGAGTGGGGCCCAAACTCGTGCATCCAAGTGTATCCACTGCGCCTAGTTAGACTTTTCCCCTCCATTCGTACCCCCTGGTACTATTGTTAGGGTCATTCCCATGATAGTTGGCGCCCACCGTGAGGCTACGCGTCTAGAAAATCCAGCGCGGTTGGAGTTTTTTACATTTTCCGTCAACATGATGATACTCGGCGAAGAGATCCTCTTTGGCTCCCTCAGCTTCATCATCGACGACTAAGCATGGCTGCAGGATGCACCACTGGACACCGACGCCCTCCCTACTTAAGGTATGTCGCATTTCAGTGCAGTTGCGCACGGACTCCTGATCCGGTAGCCATCGGTGCCGTACCACTCGACGCCCCATGCCCCGCTGCTATTGTCGCAAGTCCTCCGGGCGCTCGTAGATGCAACGGTGGATCAAGCACGCCATGGCCAACCAGGCCATCTCGGGGCATGTGGCTATGCTCAGTTCCGATGAGCCCACCATTAGCCTTTTTCCGTCGTGAAGCGAAGAATCACTCGGCGACTCTGACTGGGAAAGAAGTAGGGGCGCCGCCGAGGTCTTGATGGCCGACACGAACAAGGGAGGCGACCCTGGTTTCGCTACGGAGAATTCTCCCACACGTGATGGCGGAGAGCATCGCCATGGCGACGACAGCCACCACATTCTGCAGCCGCTCACCGAGCAGCAGCGGGAGGAAGTTCGGCGAAGGAGCGAATAGGCTCTCCGCACCCCCATCACTAGGAACACCCCAGAGGAGATCACACTGGAGAACGCGCGCCTGGCCTATCTGGCCAAGCGCGAGCGACTCAGGCGACTCCAGCGGTCACTCGACGCTCGGGCCGCGAGGGACCAGTCGAGCTCCAACCGCAGCCGCCGGCAGTTGTTCATGAACTACCGTCCGCATCACATCGAGGTGATGCAAACGTCTTTGTTGAACCTGTCCACAACCACTCGGATCGCTGATTCCATTCAGCCGAGTGATAGTGCAGCCGGGAAGGCATTTGATAGATCCAAGCTCTGTTGAAGACTGCCATGCAACAAAATTTTCATGGTGTCGCAATTGCGGCATCACATCCACAACAAGTCCGTCTAGGCGGACACCGTGCAGTCGGTTCATAGCCTGCAGACGCAGGGAAGATGCCAAAGGTCTCCTCCTCTTCCGAGAGGCCCGCACGGGGACCAGAGGCAGGATCATCGGGTCTGAAGCAGGTCACATCCCTCGAGGAGTGGCTCACTCGGTCGCCGACCCCATGACCGCAGGCCAAGCCCCAATCGGCATTGGAGTAATGGGGACGATGGCTATCGGCCCCCTAGTTCAACGCTTGGTCTATAATCACGCAACGCGTGGTTGATCAGTCGCGAGCTGGCCGGGGAGTGTCTGGCCTCGAATGGTTCGGCCGACACATCCAAGAGGCAGGGATCCCCTCCAATTACAGATTGGCCACGGGGGGTCAAAAAGTTCAATGGTGAGTCAAAGCCAGAGACCTGGCTGGAGGACTACCGAGTGTCCGTCCAGATAGGCGGCGGCGACGATTACGTCGCTATGAAGCATCTTCCCCTCATGTTAGAGGGGTTGGTGAGGGCGTGGCTCAATCAGCTGCCCTCCAGCAGCATCCACAGTTGGGGTGCCTGAGTGTTCGTCAAGACCTTCGAGGGCACCTACGAGCGTCCAGACGACTTGACAGAGCTGCAACATTGTGTCCAGAAGAGAAACGAGACTCTTAGGAGTATATCCAACGGTGGACCACACTGCACAACACTGTGTAGAATGTCACCAAACACCAGGCAGTGTGTGCTTTCAAAGTAGGCACTAGGTATTGGGAACTCATCCTCAAGTTTGGCCGATCGGGGGACCTGTCCCTCATTCGGGCCATGGAAGTCGCTAATCAGTATGTGATTGGCGAAGAAGAAGACCGCATCCGCAGCAGCAAAGGCCGAGCCAACGAAGCTCTTAGTCGGGTAACGCCAGGAAAAGGCAGAAGCGAAAGGGTGACCCATCGGGAAAAGCCGAAGTAGCTGTTGTCCCGGGGCAGAGCCAGAACAAGTCCAAGAAGAAGAGAAAGGATTGGACACGAAAGAAGAAGGCCGAGTCCAAGAACAACCTTTTGGACCAGCCGTGTTCGATTCATGCTCGGAAGGACACCGAAGGGGTGACAATCCCCGCAAAGCACACGACTCGCGACTGCCGCCTCCTCCAGATGGAGATGGGCGGAGAGCCCTTCGAGTATGAAGAAGATGAGGATGACCCAATGGACGCCTCCGGGTATCCGAACATCAAAGGGATCCTCATGATCTTTACTGACGCCGAGGGCAAGGGCCGATTGGAAGTTATCAGTCGGGAGTTGAACATGGCTGCCCCTGCTGTCACGAAATACCTCGACTAGGCAAATACGCCCGTCATATTTGACCAATCGGATCACCCGGCCAACATAGCCACCCCCGGGAGGCAGGCGTTGGTGGCCAATCCAGCGGTCAATGGGTTCCGACTGAGGAAGTCCTCATGGACGGTGGCAGCGGCCTCAACATCATATGCATCGACACTCTCAAAGCTATAGTCATTCCGTTGTCTTGGTCGAGTAAGAGTAACATGCGGTTTCACGGGGTCATCCTCGGAAAGAAGGCCGAATCACTCGGCCAGATCACTTTGAATGTTGTATTAGGCAATGAGAAGAATTATCGCAAGGAGAAGTTGACCTTTGAAGTGGTTGACTTTTGGAGCGCCTATCATGTCATCCTGGGTAGGCCCGCCTATGCACGTTTCATGGCCCGCCCATGGTACATGTATCTTAAGCTTAAGATGCTAGGGCCAAAAGGCGTGATCACGATGACTGGCAATCGAAAGGTTGCCGAGGAGTGCCTCCAGCAAGTCTCTAGGATCGCCAACGATCAGGTCCTCGCAGTCGAGCTTGATGGGTACAAGAAGGCAGTGGATACCGCAGATCTGGTCAAGTCGAAACGACCGGCTACTAAGTCCACCTTTCAGTCGATCGGTAAAACGAAGCAGGTCCATGTCCACCCTACCAATCCAAGTGCTTCTACGACAAATATCTCCACTTCACTTAGAGAGAAATAGGAAGCCAGGCTCATCCAGTTCCTCTATGAGAACTGGGATATGTTCGCATGGAAGCTGTCTGACATGCCGGGGGTTCCCAGGGATCTGGCTAAGCACCGCCTCTGAGTGGACTCAAAGGTCAAGCCCGTCAAGGAACACCTACACCGCTCCTCCGTGGAGATGCGTAGGGCGATCGGTGAGGAGATCGCTCGGCTCCTAGCTGTCGAGTTCATCTGCGAGGTCTACCACTCCGAGTGGTTGGTGAACGTGGTCATGGTGCCAAAGAAGAACAATTCACTCCGAATGTGTATTGACTTCAAGCATCTCAATCGGGTTTGTATGAAGGACCACTTCCCTCTACCCCGCATAGATCAAATCATAGATTCGACTGCCGGATGTGAACGCCTATTGTTCCTGGATGCGTACTCTGGGTACCACCAGATCCGAATGTATGGACCTAACAAAATAAAAACATCCTTTATCACCCCATTCAGGTGTTTTTGCTACATCACGATGCCATTCGGCCTCAAAAACGCTGGAGCCACCTTTTAGCGCATGATCCAAAAGTGCTTAGAGGAACAGATCAGTCGGAATATCTAAGCGTACATGGACGACATCATCGTCAAGTCCAGGAAAGGTTCTGACCTTCTGACCGACCTTGCCGAATCCTTCTCGAACCTCCGATGCTTTGGGATTAAGCTCAATCCAACTAAATGAACCTTCGTTGTTCCGACTAGAAAGCTACTAAGTTTCCTCGTTTCCAAATGGGGTATCGATTCCAATCCCGACAAGATCGGTTCCATCATTCAGATGAGATGGCCGGAGCGCATTCATGATGTGCAGAGGCTTACAGGGTGCCTTGCAGCCCTGAGACGCTTCATCTCAAGACTCGGTGAGAAGGCTCTACCTCTTTACCGATTGATGAAGAAATCCGACAGATTTGAGTGGACCGACGAGGCGCAGGTCGCATTCGACCAACTTAAAGCTCTGCTTTCCACCTAGCCGATGTTAGCTGCTCCGAGCAGCCGGGAGCCCTTGCTCCTGTACATTGGTGCCACTAGACAAGTGGTTAGAACCGTACTCACCGTAGAGCGTGAGGAAGCGGGCAAAGCATACGAGGTACAAAGGCCCATCTACTACATCTCCAAGGTACCGACCCCCTCAAAGCAAAGATATCCACACTACCAGAAGCTGGTCTATGGTATCTACCTGACAGTAAAGAAGGTAGTCCACTATTTCCAAGATCACTCGATCACTGTCATCAGTGACGCCCCCTGGCGGAAATCCTACACAATCGGGATGCTACTGGCCGAGTGGCCAAATGGGAGATTGAGCTCCTACCGCTGGAGATCAAGTTTGAAGCCAAGAAGTCAATCAAGTCTCAAGCCTTGGTGGACTTTCTTGCCGAATGGATAGAGCAAGAGCAGCCGGCTCCGGACATCCCCGAGCATTGGTGTATGTTATTTGATGGATCCAAAATGCTCCATGGCTCGGGGGCTGGAGTTGTTCTCGTTTCCCTGAGGGGAGATCGACTGACCTACGTACTCCAAATCCACTTCAATTCATCCAACAACGAGGCCGAGTACGAGGCCCTCCTGTACGGGCTCCACATGGCTATCTCACTCGGCATTCGCCGATTGATGGTCTATGGCGACTCGGATCTCGTTGTCAATAAAGTAATGAAGGAATGGGACATTCGAAGCCCACCAATGACAGTCTACTGCAGTGCAGTCAAGAAACTGGAGGAAAACTTTGAAGGGTTGGAACTGCATCGTGTGCCCCGAGCCAAGAATCAAGCGGCCGATGATTTGGCAAAGATCGAGCCCACTTGGAAAATCATTCTGAAGGGTGTGTTCCTCGAGCATTTATGCGCCCCCTTAGTCAAGGAGGATCCCTTCACAGAAGATCCCCCGCAAGCAATTGGTCCGTCTAATCCGACTGAGATCAATGTCCAGGCCGTGGTCGACCTTATCCACGAGATGTTGGTCATCACACCCAAATGGACACAACCTTATCTGGCTTACTTGCGCCATCAAGAGCTTCCCAAGGATGAAGAGGGAGGCCGCCAAATCGTTCGGCGGTCTAAATCTTTTGAAGTACCCGGAGACAAAATATACAAGAAGAGTGTTACCGGAGTCAGTCAAAAGTGCATTTTCCGAGAGGAAGGACTACATATCCTGCACAAGATCCACTCGGGAACATGTAGACATCACGCATCCTCTTGGAACCTGGTGGCCAAGGCCTTCCGAGCAAGTTTTTATTGGCCCCGAGCCAAGGAGGCAGCAAGGGACTTGGTGGACCTGTGTGTCGGATGCCAGTTGTACAAGAATCAGTCGCACAAGCCTGCATCCGCACTGAAAACGATTCCACTCACTTGGCCATTCGCTGTGTGGGGCCTTGACATGGTCGACCCTTTGCACACCGGGACGAGCGGATTCACCCACCTGCTAGTTTTAGTGGATAAGTTCACCAAGTGGGTCGAAGCTAAACCCATAAAAAACTTGGACGCGGCGACTGTCGTCAGCTTCATTCGGCAGATCATCTTCAGATTTGGAGTCCCACACGACATCATCACTGACAACGGAATGAACTTCGATTTCGGAGGAGTTCTGCAAGTTCTGTCACTCCCAAGGCACTCGGTGAGTTATGCCTCCGTGGCGCACCTGCAGTCGAATGGGAAGGCGGAACGGGCAAATGGTATGATACTTCAAGGGTTGAAGCCCCGGCTGACGAGAGACCTCAAATATGCCGCGGGCGCATAGGTAGAAGAATCACCATCCTTCATGTGGGGTATGCGAACGACTTTGAATCGTTCAACCAAGCGTACTTTGTTCTTCATGGTGTATGGGTCGGAAGCCGTTCTGTCGAGTGACTTACGTCACAACCCCCCCGAGTGGAGTAGTATAATGAAGCTAAAGCCGAAGCATCACGCCAAGACAATTTGGATCTTATGGAGGAAGAGAGAGAGAGAGAGAGTTGGCCCTCATTCGGTCCACGACATACCAACAAGACCTACGATGCTACCATGACAAGCAAGTCACGGGCCGAGAGTTTCAAGAGGGAGATTTGGTCCTCCGACTGGAACAACAGAAATCCCATAAGCTAGCACCTCCGTGGCAAGGACCATTCACCATATCCAAAGTCCTGCACAACGGAGCTTATTGGTTGTACAACATCAATAACAACGTGGAGGAGCCCAGAACCTGGAACGCGGACCTGCTCCACAAGTTCTACATATAGAACTTTCCCCTTTTTCATTCCTGTAATGAATCTGAATGATTAGAAGAATAAAGTGCTTACTTTCTTCGACTCTTCACAAATACTTCACTCCGGTGGAACACGCCCCGAGTGGGTGAGAATCCTTAACCGCGGACCCGTTTTTTGCTTAAGGTAAAACCTTCCTCGAGTGCGGACAACCTCTACACTCGAGGGCTTACCTGCGAACCAGCTGTCGCCTAAGTTAAAACGATTCCGAATGAAGACAAGACCTTCATTCGGACACCAATATGGATAGGGCCTTCAATAAGTTTGCAAGAACAATCAGTTCTTGGTACCTAACCTATTTTGCCTAAGGTAAACCCTTCCCCGAGTGTGGACAACCTCCACACTCGGGGTCTTAGCTGTGAGCCAGTTTTCGCCTAAGTTAAAGGGGTTCTGAATGAGGGTAAGATCTTCACTCGGACGCCAAGATGAACAGAACAATCATCCCTAGCAGCGAATCCGCTTTCTCCTAGGGTGAAATGATCCCGAGTGAAGATAACTTCCACACTCGGGGGCTTAGCTGCGAACCAGCATTCGCCTAAGTCAAAAACGATCCCAAGTGAGGACAACTTCCAAACTCGGGGGCTTAGTTGCGAACCAACTTTCGTCTAAGTCAAAAACAATCCCGAGTGAGTACAACTTCCACACTCGGGGGCTTAGCTGCGAACCAGCATTCGCCTAAGTCAAAAACAATCCCGAGTGAGGACAACTTCCACACTCGGGGGCTTAGCTACGAACCAGCATTCACCTAAGTCAAAAACGACCCCGAGTGAGGACAACTTCCACGCTCGAGGGCTTAGCTGTGATCCAGCATTTGGCTAAGTCAAAAACGACCCCGAGTGAGGACAACTTCCACACTCGAAGGCTTAACTACGAACGAGCATTCGCCTAAGTCAAAAACGACCCCAAGTGAGGACAACTTCCAAACTCGGGGGCTTAGTTGTGAACCAGCTTTCGCCTAAGTCAAAAAGAATCCCGAGTGAGGACAACTTCCACACTCAGGGACTTTGATTTGAACCAGCTTTCGATCGAGTAAAAGTGACCCCAACTAAATGCGACCAAGCAAATAAGATCCAAACTCAAATGTGGATAAACAGAATCAAGTTCAGCTAGAGGTACGCATAAGAGAGGGCCCAGAGCCCACTCGAAGTTTGGGGTTACATAAAGCCACTCGACATGCCAAGGTGATTTAAAACTTAAATGTCTTTCCTCCGAGCATCACTCGAAGGCCCAAGATTCCATTGCTTCCATGAAGGTGTCAAGATCGACTCCCTCCGCAATCCGAGTGGCGGCCGCCAAGAACATCTCCATGAAGTCTTCGAACTTGGCGCTTTTTTGGTTGACGACCCGGAGACTCTTAAGTTTCTCTTTATCCACCCCTTTACAATGATGCGGACGAGTGAAAGGGCAATGTGAGCTCCGGCCCTCGACGGTGACTTTTTCCACGACTTGAGTTCATTGGGGATGTCCTTCACACGGTTCACGATGGTTTGGGCATCCTTCACGGGTGCACTGTCACAGGCTTTCTCCTGGTCTATCTCCCCAACGGCCGACTGGAGCCACTTGAAACAAGCCAGTACATAATTGACGCGAGCCTCCAGCCCAAGGAGAGACAAAGCAACACTGTCCTTCAGAAGCCCTCTCTTGGGATCAAGCTCTTTCTCTATTCTCGTCGTCTCTTCTTCAACATGAGCGACGAAGGCTGCACTCAGTGGGAAAACAAAGGATGAGAAATGTCACTCGAAAATTTCAGAGTGGCAATGGGGAAGCATTCGGACGCTCAACATACCTTTGGGCTTCTCGTAGAGTTCCACGCCGAAGTCCTCAATGAACTTCTCTAGCTTAGCTTTCTTGGCGGCAACCTTCTCAAATTTGGCCTCCCACTCGGCATAATGCTTCTTTAGCTCGGCAAGCTCCGCCATAGTCTTCTCCGCACCGGCTTTCAGAAGTCGATTCTCTTCTTCCTGCGTCCCGACCGTCTTGAGCTTGGCTTCGGCTGCCTGGGTCTTCAGCTTGGCCTCCCTCCAAGTAGACACGAGCTCTTCATCCCTCTTCCCGAGGGCATCCTTCATGGTAAAGAAAATGAGAGTACCACTGACTGCTTCAGTCGATGATAGCCTCGAGTATTACACCCAGTGAGAATGCCTCCGAGCAAACACCTAGTGAGTGTGCCTCCGAGCATGTCCACTCGGGATTCCCACTTAGGAACAGATTCAGAAACAAGTATGAAACAAATGCATACGTGAAGGACTCACCCGAATATTCTTTGCCACGGCTTCACTCACATCATACTCCTCCTTCAATCACCCAACCATTACGTCCAGCTGAGCCAAGGCTTCCTTGCGCGCCCCTCCCGATCCTCCAGGGTATGGTGGAGCTGGAAGATGTTGCGACCCTTGGGGAGAGACGAGGGAGTGGCGAGCGGATATAGTCTGGGTGACGCCCCAGCCAAGATGGTCTCCTGCACCACAAGAGTCTTGGCCTTGACGCTCACTCAACTGAGAGTTGGAGCCTGCTTCAACACTTCTCCAACTACAGAGGGGATGTCGGGGTCGAGTTCAATCACGTTTCGCGGCTCTACACATGTTCACAAGACATTCGAAAGGCCACTCGTATGGCTAAAACCCGAGTCTCGAATGGATCACCAGAAAATCTCAAGGGTTACCTTTAGATGAAGCGACATAAACGTCGGCTCTACCTTTGTGAGAGGTCTTGGGTTCCAGCGAACCAAACGAGGTATCAACCCTGCAACAGAAATAAAAAATCCAATCATCACTCGGAGTACATTGCTCAAACTGGGATGGATCACTCGGCGGGAATAGTTACACTGAAACCATGGGTACGTTGACCTTAATGCACGACAGAACGGCCTTGCGAGGTTTGGAACTCATGATCTTATGCTGCTTGGAAACCTGCTCTCGCAGCGTCTCAAGCTCGCTCCGACCCTGTTTGGAACTGGGAGTCGGCATCGCCGACGCACTCGGCTTTGCCGCCAACGGAGACTTCAAGGCGCCAACACGGACTCTAGGGTCCTGGTGCGCCTTGGAATGGGTCTCATGTGGAACCTCGTCAGATGGAGAAGAGTCCACCTCATCTCTGTTCTTGTTGTTGCTCTCCCCTGTCTCCTCATCATCGCCGTCATCATCATCGTCATCCTTCGAGCCCTCCGGGTGCTCGGTACCCTGGTTCTCAGTGTTGCTCTGCACATCAATGGGTGAACGGTCAACCGTCGGAACGAAACTGACGAGCCATGTAAAAGCCTCCTGAATGAAGAAAGCAAAATCACAAATAGGAACTGAAGCAACAAAAAAGTTCACTCGGCCCAAATGCTCGATAACTTACCTCATTCAGTGGCAGCTCCGCCGAGAAAGGGGCACCAACCTGGTGGCCTTGAGATTGTCCCTCACCAATCTCCTCAGGATGAGCACGGTTTGGATCACTCGGCCCTTCATACTTCCACATTGGATGGGCTCTGGCCTGGAGAGTCTAGATCCTATGCTGGAAGAAGACTTCCACGAGGTCCATTCTGTTCACACCTTTTCGCATCAAGGCAACTAACACTATCACCAAGATATCTACATTGGTCTCCTCCTCCTTGGACACGGTCAAGGAAGGAGCCCACTGGATCGTATCAACCATATGGGGCGGGAGGCCCGAATGACCCTCGCCGACTGGGACATCTTGGCAGTAGAACCAAGAATCCTACCAGTTCTTCACCGAATCTGGAAAACTCATCTGGGGAAAGCTACTCTTTGCCCCCGAGCTGTATGCCTAAGCCTCCACAAAGCTGCACCACATTGGTCCTCCCCCACGACGGAGAAGATTTCTTCACGGTCATCACCTGACACGTGAACAAGCGCTTGAACACCCCCTAGTGCGGATAGAACCCGAGGAAGTTCTTGCACAAGGATACAAACGCAGCTAAGTACGAGACATCATTGTGGGGAAGCTGGTGGAGTTAAGCACTAAAGAAACCAAGAAATGCTCAGAAAAAGGGGCACGGAGGCAAAGAAAAACCTCTCTCTATGTGGGTGATGATAAGAACTCGCTCGTCATTCTGAGGCGCGGGCTCCTGTTCTCCATCTTCGGGCAGTCGCCAGATCCCCTGAGCGATGAGGCATTCACTCTCTAGCTCCCGCAACCGCCCCTCTGAGAGTTGGGACGACATCCAGTCGCCCTAGATCCAGCCTCGCGGGGGCGCTCCGGGGCTCGAAGAGCATTCGCGCGAGCCCTTCTTGTCTCGCTCGGCCTTCACCATCGCTCCTTTCACCATGCTGCACGGCGGAGGAGTCGGGGTTGGGAGTCGTCAGAGGTGGCAGGCAGTTCTCGGCTTCGGCGATGAGAGGTGGAAGTGGGGATGGAAATGACCCAGATCTGAGGCGTGGTTTCCTCTCCCATCCGCCTCGCGCTCTAAATACCCAACGGGAAGATTCCCCATCGAGTACTTCGCCAGCCCGAGGAGGATCCGCAGAATCCCGAGGATGGCGCGCACTGTAGCACGACAGCGACATCATAGGCACGGAAATCGGGGTGTCGCTCCACTACCTCCACTACCCGTGTCATCGCCATAACCACCACCCACGCGCGCTCCTTCAATTCAAAAAGCGGCGGAAAAACAGTCCCCCTCATATCCCGAATGGAGTTCGTATCCATGACATGTGATGAGGTGGGACGAATGTTCTCCTCGGTTGTCCGTTCGCAGGACCCCGATCACTCGGCTAACTAACACAGGCGACCTGATCATCCTTGCTTCGGTGTGAGTGGGACCCGTCCCATCTCAGTGATTGGACATTCGGAGCTCCGAGCTCATGATTGCCCAATTCATTGAATCTATCTTCCTGAAAGATAGTCAATCACTGCCAACTGCAGACATATCAGAATGTCCGAGCATTCGGAATTCGTCACTCTTGAATCCGTAGTGGTTTGCTGAGAGTCTGAGTGACGCAGCCTCGAGCTGCAATCTTAGCATCTCCGAAACGCCACAGACATCTAAGTAAGTCATTCACTTGGTCTGCAATACCTCAACCAATTCAGAGGCTACTGACGGGGTTGTACATTAGGGGTAGGCCTATGGTCTTTCTTCCCTAGGCCCACCTAGGACCTCATACGGACAACAGTGCCCTTCAAGTCATTGGTGTAGTCTCAACCTCACTCGGTACAACATACCGTCACTCGACTTGCGTGGAGTCACTCGGATCGCCTTGTGTCAGTCGGACGCACCCTCGCACTCGGACCTCAGCAAGACGATAGCACTGAAGAGGCTGCAATGCCTAAGGACTTAAACCATCACATGAAGTGCATTGAAGACCCACGTTATTAGTAACACCACGAGTTATAGATGTCATTTCTAGTAACTCCTTTATTTATTAGCATTAACTCACCTTGTAATGAAGCTTGACCGGTCTTGGCATACACTATATAAGCCACTCCCGGGCTCCAGCTCAAGGGTTCAACACCTTGTAATCTTTCATACCCCATAAGGAAACATCAACCTCAGGGCTCGAGACGTAGGGTTGTTACCACTTGATACGTCTCAAACGTATCTATAATTTTTGATGGTTTCATGCTGTTATCTTGTCAACTTTGGATGTTTTATATACCTTTCATATCTTTTTTTGGGACTAACTTATTAATTCAGTGCCAAGTGCCAGTTCATGTTTTTTCTGTGTTTTTGACTCTTTTCAGATCTGATTTTGGAACGGAGTCCAAACGGAATAAAATCCCCGAAATAAATTTTTCCAGAACAGAAGAAGATCGGGGGACTTGAGGGCCAAGGCAGGAGAGCCACAGGGGGCCCACAAGCCCTGTAGCCGCCACCAGGGGGGAGGCGGCGACGGCTACCAGGCTTCTGGCCCCCCTGGAGCTCCCCTGCCCTAGCTCTTTCGCCTATATATTCTCTAAGATCCCAGAAAAAATCAGGGCATCCACGAAAACACTTTTCCGCCGCCACAAGCTTCCGTTTCCGCGAGATCTCATCTGGAGACCCTTCCCGGTGCCCTGCCGGAGGGGACTTTGGAGTTGGAGGGCTTCTACATCAACATCATCGCCTCTCCAATGACTCGTGAGTAGTCCACTTCAGACCTACGGGTCTGTAGTTAGTAGCTAGATGGCTTCTTCTCTCTCTTGGATCTTCAATACAAAGTTCTCCGTGATCTTCATGGAGATCTATCCGATGTAATCCTCTTTGGCGGTGTGTTTGTTGAGATCCAATGAATTGTGGATTTGTGATCAGATTATCTATGAATTATATTTGAGTCTTTGCTGATTTCTTATATGCATGACTTGATATCCTTGTAAGTCTCTCCGAGTCTTGGGTTTTGTTTGGCCAACTAGATCTATGATTCTTGGAATGGGAGAAGTGCTTGGTTTTGGGTTCATACCGTGCGGTGACCTTTCCCAGTGACAGAAGGGGCAGCAAGGCACGCATCGTGTTGTTGCCATCAAGGGTAACAAGATGGGCTTTCATCATAAATTTGAGATTGTTCATCTACATCATGTCATCTTGCTTAAGGCGTTAGTCTGTTCCTTTGAACTTAATACACTAGATGCATGCTGGATAGAGGTCGACGTGTGGAGTAATAGTAGTAGATGCAGAAAGTATCGGTCTACTTGTTTTGGACGTGATGCCTACAGATATAATCATGGCCATAGATAACGTCATGACTTTGCACGGTTCTATCAATTGCTCTATAGTAATTCGTTCACCCACCGTCTAATTGCTTTCACGAGAGAAGCCACTAGTGAACACTACGGCCCCCGGGTCTATTCACAAGTATCGTCTCCACTTTCGCTTTTACTTTGATTTGTTTACTTTTTGCTTTCAGTTCTCACTTTGCAAACAATCTATAAGGGATTGACAACCCGTTTATAGCGTTGGGTGCAAGCTCTTTGTGTTTGTGCAGGTACATGTGACTTGACGCGATCCTCCCACTGGATCGATACCTTGGTTCTCAAACTGAGGAAAATACTTACCGCCGCTGTGCTACATCACCCTTTCCTCTTCAAGGGAACACCACCGCAAGGCTCCAAGGCCGCGGGGAAATCCTTTGCATATTTGCCAAGGAAGTCCCTATAGGCGTAGCCCGTAGCAGCAGGATTCCTGGCGCCGTTACCAGGGAAGGTCTGTTGCCACAGTAGCAGAAGGATTTCTAGCGCCGTTGCCGGGGAGGAGAGATCAAGTCAAGATCTATCCAAGTAGGTGTCACAAACTCATCTCTTGCATTTACCTTTTTTGCCAGTTGCCTCTCGTTTTCCTCTCCCCCACTTCACATTTGCCGTTTTTATTTGCCTTTCTCCTTTGCCGTTTTCATTTGCCTTTTGCTGTTTTCCTTTGCCGGTTTTCTTGCTTGCTTGTGTGCTTGTTTGTTTGTTGAAGTCATCATGGATGAAAACACCAAACTTTGCGACTTCTCGAGTACCAATAATAATGATTTTATTAGTACTCCGATTGCTCCCGCCACTAGTGCGGAATCGTATGAAATCAACGCTGCCTTGCTGAATCTTGTTATGAAAGAGCAATTCTATGGCCTTCCTAGTGAAGATGCCGCATCTCATCTCAATACCTTCATTGAGCTTTGCGATATGCAAAAGAAAAGAGATGTGGATAATGAAGTGATTAGATTGAAGCTTTTTTTCCTTTCTCGTTGCGAGATCGTGCGAAAACTTGGTTTTCTTATTTGCCTAAAAATAGTATCGATTCTTGGGATAAGTGCAAAGATTCTTACATATCCAAGTATTTTCCGCCGGCTAAGATTATCTCTCTACGTAACGATATCATGAATTTGAAGCAACTTGATCATGAACACATTGCACAATCTTGGGAGAGGATGAAGTTAATGATTAGAAATTGTCCCGCTCATGGCTTGAGTTTGTGGATGATTATACAAATCTTTTACGCTGGTTTGAATTTTGCTTCTCGCAATATCTTGGACTCCGCCTCAGGTGGAACGTTCATGGAAATCACGTTAGGAGACGCTACAAAACTCCTAGACAATATCATGACCAACTACTCTCAGTGGCACACTGAAAGGTCACGTGCAAGCAAAAAGGTACACGCTATAGAAGAAATTAACTTGCTTAGTGCTGAGATGGACGAGTTGATGAATTTGGTTGCTAGTAGAAATTCTCCTTTAGATCCTAATGACATGCCACTATCTTCCTTGATTGAGAGTAGCAATGCTAGTTTGGACGTTAATTTTGTTGGTAGGAACAATTTTGGCAACAACAATGCTTTTAGAGGAAACTATGTTCCTAGGCCTTTTCCTAGTAACTCCTCTAACAATTATGGCAATTCCTACAACAACACTTATGGAAATCACAACAAATTACCCTCTGATTTAGAGAGTAATATCAAAGAGTTCATCAACTCTCAAAAGATTTTCAATGCGTCCATAGAGGAAAAACTACTCAAAATAGACGATTTGGCTAAGAGCGTTGATAGGATGTCTTGTGATATTGATGCTTTGAAAGTTAGATGTGCTCCTTCCAAGGTCAACTTGGATGAAACTTTAAAAGCTATGCGTGTCTCCATGAATGAGAGTAAAGAAAGGACCGCCCAAATTTGCGCTAGGCATGAATGGTTTAAAAGGGTGAGTTCTAGTGATGCAAATCACGAAGATCTTAAAGTGCTTGGTGTGACTCCTCTTGAATCTTTGTTTTCGCGTGTCAAACATATTGAAGAAGGGGCTGGATATGAATCCACTTTGGTTGAAAAACGCCCCAATGGTTCAGAGTCCACCTATCTTGATGATAAAGGTGTGGAGAGTGGAGTAGAAGAAATCAAAATATTAGGTAGTAATGAAACTCCCACTTTGGATTTCAAGGAATTCAATTATGATAGTTGCTCCTTGTTTGAATGCATTTCCTTGACGCAATCCATTGCAAACTCTCCACATGCTTATAGCCAAAGCAAAGCCTTTACCGCACATATCGTAGATGCTATGATGAAATCTCTTGAAGAGAAACTCGAACTAGAAGTCTCTATACCTAGAAAACTTCATGATGAGTGGGAACCTACTATCAAAATCAAGATCAAAAACTATGAATGCAATGCTTTGTGTGATTTGGGTGCTAGTGTTTCCGCGATTCCAAAGTCTTTGTGTGATATTCTTGGTTTTCATGAGATTGAAGAGTGTTCTCTTAATTTGCATCTTGCGGATTCTACTGTCAAGAAACCCATGGGAAGGATCTATGATGTTCTTATTGTTTCAAATAAGAACTAGGTACCCGTGGATTTCATTGTACTTGACATAGATTGCAATCCTTCATGTCCCATTATTCTTGGTAGACCTTTCCTAAGGACTATTGGTGCTATCATCGATATGAAGGAAGGGAATATTAGATTTCAATTTCCTCTAAAGAAGGGCATGGAGCATTTTCTTAGAAAGAAAATAAGATTGCCTTATGAATCTATGATGAGGGCTACTTATGGTTTGAGAACCAAAGATGACTATACATGATTCCATCACCTTTTGCCTAGCTAAGGGCGTTAAACAATAACGCTTGTTGGGAGGCAACCCAATGAATCTATCCTTTTTATTTCTGTTTTGTGTTTTCCACACTTTTATAGTTCTGTTATGATTGTGTTTTTTGTGTTTCTTTTTGCGTTTGTGCCAAGCAAAACCGTTATGATTAGTCTTGGGGATGAACGTTTGGTCATGGTGGAAAAGACATAAACTTTCTGCTCACGAAAAGAATTTTCATTTTTTTATGTAAGATCTTTTGAGTTGATTATTTTTTCTGCTGATTGCTACGCAAATTCTTCAGACTGTCATAAATTTTCAGAATTTTTGAAGTACCAGAAGTATACGAAGTATACAGATTGCTACAGACTGGTCTGCTGTTAACAGATTTTGTTTTTGTTGAGTTGGTTGCTTATTTTGATGAAACTATGGATAGTATCGGGGGGGGGGGGGTATTAGCCATGGAAGATTGAAAATACAGTAACCCAACATCAACATAAGTAGAATTTAAGTTTGCTACAGTACCTAAGGAAGTGGTGGTTTGCTTTCTTATACTAATGATATCATGAGTTTCTGTTTAAGTTTCGTGTTGTGAAGTTTTCAAGTTTTGGGTGAAGTTCTTATGGACAAAGAGATAAAGAGTGGCAAGAGCTCAAGCTTGGGGATGCCCAAGGCACTCCAAGTTGATTCAAGGATGCCGTAAAAGCCTAAGCTTGGGGATGCCCCGGGAAGGCATCCCCTTTTTCGTCTTCAATCCATCGGTTTCATGAGAGAAGCCACTAGTGAACACTACGACCCCTAGGTCTATTCACAACTATAGTCTCCACTTTCACTTTTACTTTGCTTTGTTTACGTTTTGCTTTCAGTTCTCACTTTGCAAACAATCTATGAGGGATTGACAACCCCTGTATAGCGTTGGGTGCAAGCTCTTTGTGTTTGTGCAGGTACTTGTGACTTGACGCGATCCTCCCACTGGATCGATACCTTGGTTCTCAAACTAAGGGAAATACTTACCACCGCTGTGCTACATCACCTTTTCCTCTTCAAGGGAACACCAACGCAAGGCTCCAAGGCCGCGGGGAAATCCTTTGCATATTTTCCAAGGAAGTCCCTATAGGCGTGATTGGGAACTCAAACACATGTGTGGATACATAGACAACACCCTGTCCCTAGTGAGCCTATAATGGACTAGCTTGTTGATCAAAGATGGTCAAGGTTTCCTCGCCATAGACATGAGTTGTCATTTGATAACGGGATCACATCAATAGGAGAATGATATGATGGAAAATACCAAACTATGAAGGTAGCATGTGATTGTGTCAGTTTATTGCTACTGTTTTCTGCATGTGAAGTATCTGTTTCTATGACCATGAGATCATGCAACTCCCGGGCACCGTAGGAATGCCTTGTGTGTATCAAACGTCACAACGTAACTGGGTGACTATAAAGCTGCTCTACAGGTATCTCCGAAGGTGTCTGTTGGGTTGGCATGGATCAAGACTGGGATTTGTCACTCCGTGTGATGTAGAGGTATCTCGGGGCCCACTCGGTAATACAACATCACAACAAGACTTGCAAGCAATGTGGCTAAAGAGTTAGTCACGGGATTTTGTATTATGGAACGAGTAAAGAGACTTGTAGGTAACGAGATTGAACTAGGTATGGAGATACCGATGATCGAATCTCGGGCAAGTAACATATTGGTGGGCAAAGGGAACAATATACAGGGGTTGAATCCTTGACATCATGGTTCGACTGATAAATATCTTCATAGAATATGTAGGAGACAATATAGGTATCCAGGTCCCACTATTTTTTATTGGCCGGAGAGTGTCTCAGGTCATGTCTGCATAGTTCTCGAACCCGTAGGGTCTGCACACTTAAGGTTCGGTGACATTTCGGTATAGTTGAGTTATGTATGTTGGTGACCGAAGGTTGTCCAGACTCTCGGATGAGATCCCGGACATCACGAGGATCTCCGGAATGGTCTGGAGGTAAAGATTTATATATGGGAAGTCATATTTTGGCAACCAGAAAAGTTTCGGGTTTTTTCCGATATTATACGTGGAAGCTTCTAGAAGGTTCCGAAATCTTAAGAAGGGTTCTACCACCTCCCAAGGGTTTGCATGGGCTGAGGGGAGACATTGTGGCCTTATTGGGCCAAGCTCACAAGTGCCTCAAGGCCCATGCAGTTGGGAAAGGTGGAAAGTCCACCTTTGTATGGAAGGGAAGGAAGGGGACTAGGACTCCAACCCCCTTGGCTCCGCCCTAGGGCTTGGAAGGGTTGTTCCCCACGCCCCTCCACCTATATATAGAGGGGAGGGGGTGCCCCAAGAGGACACACGAAGCCTTTGGCGCCCCTCTCTCTCCCAAGATCGTTTTCTCCTCCGTTCCCGGTTTTGGTAGCGCTAGGCGTAGCCCTGCCGGGATAGCAACACCACCACCACCGTCACGCTGTTGCGCTGCCAGAGAACTCATCAACCTCTCCTTCCTCGCTTGCTGGATTAAGGAGGCGGAGAACGTCATCAAGCTGTACATGTGCTGAACGAGAAGTTGCCGTCCGTTCGGCACTAGATTGGAACGGATCGTGATGGGATCGCAAGATGGATTGCGATTTGGATCGTGAAGACGTTCGACTACATCAACCATGTTATATACGCTTCCTCTTAGCAATCTACAAGGGTATGCAGATACAATCTCTCCTCTCGAAGATGGTCATCACTATGGATAGATCTTGTGTGTGCGTAGGAAATTTTTTGTTTCCCATGCGACGTTCCCCAACACCTTGTTCTTCCTCTCATATTCCTCCATAGATTTTGTTGTTGTGGAGGGATTTGAGTGTGAGGGATCACTTCGTGTGTTCTTTCCATTGCATTAGTTGCATCGGTTTGAGTTCTCCACGGTGATATGTGGCAGTGAAAAGTTGAGAAGCTTATTACTCTTGGGTGCTTGGTACCCTAGAGCTTGTTGTTCTTGGGTTCTTTGGCATCCTAGAAGCTTGGTGGTGTCTCAGATCTCAATCAATGCAGTGTAAATCTGCGGGCAAGCGTCGGAGTCTCCAATTAGGTTGTGGAGATTGCCCGAGCATTTGAAGTCATCTCGGAGTCACAATCCATTGTGGTGAAGCTTCGTGGTGTTGTTAGGAGCCTCTTATTAAGTTGTGGGGATTGCCCCAACCTTGTTTGTATGGGTTCGGTGACCACCCTCATGGGTCCTTTGTGTAATCACGACATCTTGCATTGTGTGAGGGCGTGGGGAGATTACGGTGGCCCTATTGGCTTCTTCGAGAGCATTGTGTTGGAGAACGTTGCATGGGAAACAAAAAAATTCCTACACTCACCAAGGTCAATATAGGAGATGCACATATACAAGAGGAGAGATTGAATCTACATACCCTTGTAGATTGCTAAGCAGAAGCGTTAAACAACACGGTTGATGTAGTGGTACATCTTCATGATCCTATCACGATCCGTCCCACAAACTCCCGATCGAGCGCCGAACGGATGGCACCTCCGCGTTCAACACACGTAAAGCTTGATGACGTCTCTGCCTCCTCGATCCAGCAAGCGAGGGCGAAGTGGTAGATGAGTTCCCCGGCAGCGCGACGGCATGGCGGTGGTGATGGATAGCTGTCTTGGCAGTGCTTCTCCAAGCAACACCGAGAAAACTAGAGGAGGAGACGATCTAGAGGGAGAGGCAAGGGTTCCGCCATAGTGTGTGTGTGTTGTAGACCCCTCCCCTCACATATTTATTGGAGGATGGGGGTGGCCGACTCGTCCTAGGGTTCCCCCCTCAAGGGGGGCGGCGATCAAGGGGTGGGGTGCGGCGGCCCCATAGGGTGCCTTGCCACCCAAGGTAAGGGTGGCCGACCCCTATGTGGTCTTAACCCCCACCTTCCGCCGCATGGGCCTTGGTGAGAGAGGCGGCCAGCCCACCAGGGGTTGGTGTGCCCCCTCTCACAGCCCATGGAGCCCTAAGGGGCAGGTGGACCCTCCCGGTGGACCCCCAGAACACTTCCGGCACTGCCATCACAAAACTGACATGACCCGGAACTTTTCTGGACCTCGAATCCCAACTTCCTATATATCAATCTTTACCTCCGGACCATCCGGGACTCTGAAAAAGTTTCGGTTATCACCACACATAACTTATTATTACCAAATCATCACCGAACCTTAAATGTGCAGACCCTGCGAGTTTGATAACTATGCAGACATGACCGAGACACTCTCCGGTCAATAACCAATAGCCGGACCTGGATGTCCATATTGACTCCTACATATTCTACGAATATCTTTATCGGTCGAAGCATGATCTCAAGGATTCATTCAATCTCGTATACAGTTTCCTTTGTTCATCGGTATGTTACTTGCCCGAGATTAAATCATTGGTATCTCTATACCTAGTTCAATCTCATTACCAACAAGTCTGTTTACTTGTTCTGTAATACAAGATCCCGTGTCTAAGTCTTTAGTTACATTGCTTAAAAGCTTGTCGTGATGCTGTATTACCGAGTGGGCCCTGAGATACATGTGTGTCACACGGAGTGAGAAATCCTAGTCTTGATCCATGACAACTCTACAGACGCCCTCGAAGATACCTGTAGAGCACCTTTATAGTCACCCACTTACGTTGCGATGTTTGATACACATGATAACCAACAAGTGTAGGGGATCACAACATTCTTCACGGGTAGTATTTTACCCTAATTTATTGGTTCGACACAAGGGGAGCCAAAGAGTATTTATTGGCCTTGACAGTTGAGTTGGCAATTCAACTGCACCTCGGATATCTCTCTGTAGCAAGGATTTAGTAGCACGGCAAATAGTAGTAGTGACAGTAGCAATTTTAGTAGCAAAAGTAAAAGTAGCAGTTTAGTAGCAAGTGTGACAGTAGCAGTAGTAGTAACTTAGCAAGATTCAGTATATGAAAAGCGTAGACACGTGGATCGGTGATGGATAATGATTTAGATGGCATTGACCATGTAAGAGTTACACACTAGGGAGACACAGGACTAGCTCTAGTTCATCAATATAATGTAGGGATGTATTCCATATATAGTCATGCATGCTTGCGCTAAGAACTTGCATGACATCTTTTGTTCTACCCTCACGTGGCAGCATGTTCCTATTGGAAACTAAGGGATATTAAGGCCTCCTTTTAATAGAGAACCGGAACAAAGCATTAACACATGGTGAATACATGAACTCCTCAAACTACGACAATCACCGGAAAGAGTCCCAAATTCTGCCACCTTGGGGGATGCGGATCATGACACGTAATAGGTGACTACGACTTGCAAGATAGGATCCAAAACACTCTTATATTCATGAAAACATAATAGGTTCAGATGTGAAATCATGGCACTCGGGCCCTAGTGACAAGCACTAAACATAGCAAAGTCATAGCAACATCAATCTCCGAACATAGTGGACACTAGGGTTCAAGATCTATCAAACTTAACTCGATTACATGATCAATCTGATCTAATCTCACCACCGTCCAACAAGCCTACATAGGAATTACTCACTCCCGGTGGTGAGCATCATGGTGCTGTTGATGGATAAGGGTTGGTGATGACGATGATGAAGAATCCCCCTCTCAAGAGCCCAAAACGGACTCCAGATCATCCCTCTGGAGGAAGAATGGGAGGTGGCGGCGGCTTTGTCTCGTGAAATGCGATGAAATATTCTCTCCTCCTTTTTCCTTTGCGAATAGGAATTTATAGGACTGGAAATAGGGTCGGAGGCGCCACGGGGGCCCCACAAGCCATCAGGGCGCGACCAGGGCCTGGGCCGCGCCCTGTTGGCTTGTGCCCCCATGGCACCCCTCCTCGAGCAGGTCTTCGCTCCATAATTCATTATAATTCCTAGAAAAAAATCACAAATTTTTTCCTCCAATTATGAGAATTTTTATTTCTGCACAAAAATAACACAAAAGTAGTTCTGCTGAAAACAACATCAGTCCAGGTTAGTTTCATTCAAATCGTGCAAATTAGAGTCCAAAACAAGAGAAAAAGTGTTTGTAAAAGTAGATACGTTGGATACGTATCAACTCCCAAAGCTTAACTCATTGCTTGTCCTCAACCAATTCAGTTGATAAACTGAAAGTGATAAAGAAAACTTTTACAAACTCTTTTGTTCTGGCTCTTATATATATGCTTAGCTAGTGTTCAGGTTTCCAGCATAAATAATAAATAACCATATTCATGATACCAATTAAACATCATATGCACCCATGGCAATACATAATCAACTAGTGAGAAATAATAAGATATCTCATATGCCAACAATTTATCAAAACAATGTTGATATAATATGGTGACATGGTATTTCGCTAGCCCTTTATGAGACCGCAAAACATAAATGCAGAGCACCTCCTGTTGGAAATATGCCCTAGAGGCAATAATAAATTAGTTATTATTATATTTCTTTGTTCGTGATAATCTTTTATTATCCATGCTATAATTGTATTGAATGAAAACATAGATACATGTGTGGATACATAGACAAAACAATGTCCCTAGCATGCCTCTAGTTGGCTAGCCAGTTGATCGAAGATAGTCAAGGTTTTCTGGCTATGTGCATGTGTTGTCACTTGATAACTGGATCACATCATTAGGAGAATCATGTGATGGAATAGACCCAAACTATGAACATAGCATATTGATCGTATCGTTTTATTGCTATTGTTTTCTGCGTGTCAAGTATTTATTCCTATGACCATGAGATCATATAACTCACTGGCACCGAAGGAATACCTTGTGTGCATCAAACGAGGCAACGTAACTGGGTGACTATAAAGGTGCTCTACAGGTATCTTCGAAGGTGTCCGTTGAGTTAGTATGGATCAAGACTGGGATTTGTCACTTCGTGTGACGGACAGGTATCTCGGGGCCCACTCGGTAATACAACATCACATACAAGCCTTGCAAGCAATGTGACTAAGTGTAAGTCACGGGATCTTGTATTACAGAACGAGTAAAGAGACTTGCCGGTAACGAGATTGAAATAGGTATGCGGATACCGACGATCAAATCTCGGGCAAGTAACATACCGAAGGACAAAGGGAATGACATATGGGATTATATGAATCCTTGACACTGAGGTTCAACCGATAAGATCTTCGGAGAATATGTAGGATCCAATATGGGCATCCAGGTCCCGCTATTGGATATTGACCGAGGAGTACCTCGGGGCATGTCTACATAGTTCTCGAACCCGCATGGTCTGCACACTTAAGGTTCAATGATGTTTTAGTATAGTTGAGTTATATGTGTGGTTACTGAATGTTGTTCGGAGTCCCGGATGATATCACGGATGTCACAAGGGTTTCCGAAATGGTCCGGAAACAAAGATTGATATATAGGATGGTTTCATTTGGTTACCGGAAAGTTTTGGGCAATTCCGGCAGTGTACCGGGAGTGACGAATGGGTTCCGGGAGTTCACCGGGAGGGGCCCACCCACCCGGGATTGAGCCCAAGGCCATAGGGTGGCGCCACAAGTCCCTAGTAGGCTGGTGGAGTCAGCCCAAGGGGCCCATGGCGCCACTTAAAGCAATTCCAAAAGAAAAGAAAAAGAAAAAGGGAAATTGGGAGGTGGGAAGGAAGAGGAGGACTCCTCCTTCCCAAATCGAATTGGAGGAGGAGTCCTCCTCCTCCTTGGCCGGCACACCCCTTGAGGGCTTGGCCCTCAAGGAAAGCCCCTCCCCCTCCCACCTATATATAGTGGTGTTTTAGGGTTGATTTGAGACAACTTTTGCCACGTGCAACTCAACCCTAGACCACATAGTTTTACCTTTAGATCGGATTTCTACGGAGTTCGGGTGGAGCCGTGCAGGAGTAGACCGTCACCACCACCAGAGCGCCGTCACGCTGCTGGAGAACTCATCTACTTCTCCATCTTGCTTGTTTGATCAAGAAGGCCGAGATCATAGGTCGAGCTGTACGTGTGCTGAACGCGGAGGTGCCATCCGTTCGACACTAGATTGGAACGGATCATGGGACGGATCGCGGGACGGTTCGTGGGACGGTTCATGGGGCGGTTTGAGGGACGTGAATACGTTACACTACATCAACCGCGTTTCTTAACGCTTCCTGCTATGCGATCTACAAGGGTACGTAGATCTAAATCTCCTCTCGTAGAGGGACATCACCATGATAGGTCTTCGTGTGCATAGGTTTTTTTTTGTTTCCCTGCAACGTTCCCCAACAGTGGAATCATGAGCTAGGTTCATGCGTAGATGTTATCTCGAGTAGAACACAAAAGGTTTTGTGGACGGTGATGTTCGATTTGCTGCCCTCCTTAGTCTTTTCTCGATTCGGCAGTATTGTTGGATGAAGCGGCCCGGACCGACATTACTCATACGCTTACGAGAGACTTGTTTCATTGACTAACATGCAACCTCATTGCATAAAGATGACTGGCGGGTGTCGGTTTCTTCAACTTTAGTTAAATTGGTTTTGATCGAGGCGGTCCTTGGAGATGCGATCATACTAGATACCCATAGCAGCCACGTAAAACATGCAACAACAAATTAGAGGACGTCTAGCTTGTTTTTGCAGGGTATGGTTGTGATATGATATGGCCAATAACGTGATGTGATATATTGGATGTATGTGATGATCATGTTGTAATAGTTAATATCAACTTGCACGTCGATGCTACGGCAACAGGCAGGAGCCATAGGGTTGTCTTTAAACTAACATTTGTGTTTGCAGATGCGTTTACTATATTGCTAGGACATAGCTTTAGTAGTAATAGCATAAGTAGCACGACAACCTCGATGGCGACACGTTGATGGAGATCATGATGATGGAAATCATGGTGTGGCGTCGGTGACAAGAAGATCGTGCCGGTGCTTTGGTGATGGAGATCAAGAAGCACAAGATGATGGCCATATCATGTCACTTATGAATTGCATGTGATGTTAATCCTTTTATGCACCTTATTTTGCTTAGAAGGACGATAGCATTATGAGGTGATCTCTCACTAAAATTTCAAGACGAAATTGTGTTCTCCCCGACTATGCACCGTTGCTATTTTTCGTCGTTTCGAGACACCACGTGATGATCGGGTGTGATAGACTCAACGTTCACATACAACGGGTGCAAAACTGTTGCATACGCGGAACACTCGGGTTAAACTTGATGAGCCTAGCAAATGCATACATGGCCTCGGAACACATGAGACCGAAAGGTCGAGCATGAATCATATAGTTGATATGATTAGCATAGGGATGCTTACCACTGAAACTATTCTCAACTCACGTGATGATCGGACTTGAGTTAGTGAATTTGGATCATGTACCACTCAAATGACTAGAGAGATGTACTTTTTGAGTGGGAGTTCTTAAGTAATATGATTAATTGAAATAATTATCATGAACATAGTCTAATGGTCTTTGCGAATTATGATGTAGCTTGCGTTATAGCTCTACTGTTTTTTATATGTTCCTAGAGAGAATTTAGTTGAAAGTTGATAGTAGCAACTTTGCGAACTGAGTCCGTAAAACTGAGGATTGTCCTCATTGCTACGTAGAAGGCTTATGTCCTTAATGCACCACTCGGTGTGCTACACCTCGAGTGTCGTCTGTGGATGTTGCGAACATCTGACATACACGTTTTTGATGACTACATGATAGTTCAGTGCACAATACTTAATAGCTTAGAAGCAAGGCGCTGAAGACGTTTTGAAACGTCGCGGAACATAAGACATGCTCTAAGAGATGAAATTGAGATTTCATGCTCGTGCCCTTGTTGAGAGGTATGAGACCTCCGACGAGATTCTTTGTCTATAAAGTAAAGGAGAAAAGCTCAATCGTTGAGCATGTGCTCAGATTGTCTGAGCACAAGAATTGCTTGAATCAAGTGGGAGTTAATCTTCCAGATGAGATAGTGATGGCTCTCCGAAGTCATTGCCACCAAGCTGCTAGAGCTTCGTGATGAACTATAACATATCAAGGATAGATATGATGATCCTTGAGCGATTCTCAATGTTTGACAGTGCGAAAGTAGAAATCAAGAAGGAGCATCAATTGTTGATGGTTAGTAAAACCACTAGTTTCAAGAAGGGCAAGGGCTAGAAGGGATACTTCATGAAACGACAAACCAGTTGCTGCTCTAATGAAGAAACCCAAGATTGAATCCAAAACCGAGACTAAGTGCTTCTGTTATGAGGGGAACGGTCACTGAGGCGGAGCTACCCTAGATATTTGGTAGATAAGAAGGCTGGCAAAGTCGACAGAAGTATATTTGATATACATGATATTGATGTGTACTTTACTAGTACTCCTAGTAGCATGAGGGTATTGGATACCGGTTCGATTGCTAAGTACTCCCTCTGTAAACTAATATAAGAGTGTTTAAATAACTAAAGTAGTGATCTAAAAACTCTTATATTAGTTTACGGAGGGAGTAATTAGTAACTCGAAATGAAAGCTACGGAATAAACAGAGGCTAGCTAAAAGCGAGGTGACGATAGGTGTTGGAAGTATTTCCAAGGTTGATGTGATCAAACATCGCACGCTCCCTCTACCATCGAGATTGGTGTTAAACCTAAATAATTGTTATTTGGTGTTTGCGTTGAGCATAAACATGATTAGATCATGTTTATTGCAATACGATTATTCATTTAAAGAGAATAATAGTTATTCTCTTTGTTTGAATAATTACCCTCAATGGTTTATTGAATCTCGATCGTAGTGTTACACATGTTCATAATATTGGTGCCAAAAGATACAAAGTAATAATGATAGTACCACTTATTTGTGGCACTGCCACTTGAGTCATGTTGGTGTAAAATGCATGAAGAAGCTCCATGCTGATGGATCTTTGTACTCACTCATTTTTGAAACGTTTGAGACATGCAAACCATACCTGTTGGTATAAACGCATGAAGAAACTCGATATGGATGGATCGTTTGGATTCACTTGATTTTGAATCACTTGAGACATTCAAAATCATACCACATGGAACAAGAAAGTGACTTGTTGGAAGCAATGCATTTTGATGTGTGCAGTCCAATGAGTGCTGAGGCACGCAGTGGATATCGTTATGTTCTTACTTCACTGATGATTTGAGTAGACAATTCTGAAATATTGAAAAGTTCAAAGCTATTTTAGAGTGAAGATCATTGTGACAAGAGGATAAACTGTCTACGATATGATCATAGAGATGGATATCTGAGTTACGAGTTTTTGGTACGCAGTTAAGACAATGTGGAAATTGTTTCACAGTTCATGCCACCTGGAACACCATAGTGTGATGATGTGTCTAAACTTCATAGCCGCGCCCTATTGGATATAGCGCATACTATGATGTGTCTTATCGAATTACCACTATCGTTTATGGGTTATGCATTAGAGACAACCGCATTCACTTTAAATAGGGCACCACATATTTCCGTGGAGATGACACAGTATGAACTATGGTTTGGAGAAACCTGAGCTGTCGTTTCTTGAAAGTTTGGGGCTGCGATGGTTATGTGAAAAAGTATCAGTCTGATAAGCTCGAACCCAAAGCGGATAAATGCATCTTCATAGGATATCCAAAACAGTTGGATACATCTCCTGTCTTAGATCCGGAAGCAAAGTGTTTGTTTCTAGAAACGGGTCCTTTCTTGAGGAAAGGTTTCTCTCGAAATAATTGAGTGGGAGGGTGGTGGAACTTGATGAGGTTAGTGAACCGTCACTTCAACCAGTGTGTAGCAGGGCGCATGAAGATGTTCCTGTGGCGCCTACACCAATTGAAGTGGAAACTGATGATGGTGATCATTGAGCTTCGGATCAAGTTACAACAAACCTCGTAGGTCGACAAGGTCGCGTACTACTACAGAGTGGTACGGTAACCCTGCCTTGGAGGTCATGTTGTTGAGCAACAATAAACCTATGAGCTATGGAGAAGCGATGGTGGGCCCGGATTCTGACAAATGGCTGGAGGCCATGAAATCCGAGAGAGGATCCATGTATCGAAACAAAGTGTAGTCTTTGGAAGAACTACTTGATGGTAGTAAGGCTATTAAGTAAAGATGGATCTTTAAAAGGAAGACAAACGATGATGGTGAAAAGTCACTATTAAGAAAAGCTTGACTTTTCGCAAAGATGTTTCCGACAAGTTCGGAGAGTTAACTATTATGAGACTTTCTCACTCGTAGCGATGCTAAAAGTCTGTTGGAATTATGTTAGTAATTGCTGCATTATTTACGAAATATTGCACATAAGATGTCAAAACATTGTTTCCTCGACGGTTTCCTTGAGGAAAGGTTGTATGTGATACAACCAGAAGGTTTTGTCGATCCTAAGGTTGCTAACAAGTATGCAAGCTCCAGTGATCCTTCTATGGACTGGTGCAAGCATCTTGGAGTTAGAATATACGCTTTGATGAGATGATCAAAGCTTTTGGGTTTGTACAAGGTTTATGAGAAAGTTGTATTTCCAAAGACGTGAGTGGGAGCACTATAGAATTTCTGATAAGTATATGTGGTTGACATATTGTTAATCGGAAGTAACGTAGAATTTTTGTGAAGCATAAAAGGTTGTTTGAAAGGAGTTTTTCAAAGGAAGACCTGGATAGAGCTATTTGAACATTGAGCATCAAGATCTATAGAGATAGATCAAAACGCTTACTAGAACTTTCATATGAAATGCATGCCTTGACACTTTTTGAAAGAGTTCAAAATAGATCATCAAAGAAGGAGTTCTTGGCTGTGCTTTAAGGTGTGAATTTGAGTAAGATTGAAAAGCCCGACCATGGCAGAAAAAAGAGAAAGGACGAAGGTCTCCCCTATGCCTTAGCCGTAGACTCTAAAGTATGCCATGCTGTGTGCCGCACCTAATGTGTGCCTTGCCATGAGTGTGTCAAGGGGTACAAGGAAGTATCCATGATTGAATCACTAAAACATCGGTCAAAGTTATCCTTAGTAACTAGTGGACTAAGGAATTTTTTCTCGATTATGGAGGTGATTAAAGAGTTCGTTGTAAAGGGTTAAGACGATGCAAGCTTTGACACTAATCCGAATAACTATGAGTAGTAAAACAGATTTGTATAGTAGAGTAGATATTTGGAGTATTTCCGAATAGCACGTAGTAGCAGCATCTATAAGATGACATAAATATTTGTAAAGCACACTCATATCTGAAAGTTTCAGAATCGTTGACTAAAACCTCTCTCACGAGCAAGACGTGATCAGACCCCAGAACTATGTGGGTGTTGGATTTGTTAAAATCACATGGTGATGTGAACTAGATTATTGACTCTAGTGCAAGTGGGAGACTGTTGGAAATATGCCCTAGAGGCAAAAATAAATTAGTTATTATTATATTTCTTTGTTCGTGATAATCGTTTATTATCCATGATACAATTGTATTGAATAAAAACATAGATACATGTGTGGATACATAGACAAAACAATGTCCCTAGCATGCCTCTAGTTGGCTAGCGAGTTGATCGAAGATAGTCAAGGTTTTATGGATATGTGCAAGTGTTTTCACTTGATAACTGGATCACATCATTAGGAGAATCATGTGATGGACTAGACCCAAACTATGAACGTAGCATATTGACCGTGTCGTTTTATTGCTATTGTTTTCTGTGTGTCAAGTATTTATTCCTATGACCATGAGATCATATAACTCACTAGCACCGGAGGAATACCTTGTGTGCATCAAACGTCGCAACGTAACTGGCTAACTATAAAGGTGCTCTACAGGTATCTCCGAAGGTGTCCGTTGAGTTAGTATGGATCAAGACTGGAATTTGTCACTCCGTGTGGCGGAGAGGTATCTCGGGGCCCACTCAGTAATACAACATCACACACAAGCCTTGCAAGCAATGTGACTAAGTGTAAGTCATGGGATCTTGTATTACGGAACGAGTAAAGAAACTTGCCGGTAACGAGATTGAAATAGGTATATAGATACCGACGATCAAATCTCGGGCAAGTAACATACCGAAGGACAAAGGGAATGACATACAGGATTATATGAATGCTTGACACTGAGGTTCAACCGATAAGATCTTCGGAGAATATGTAGGATCCAATATGGGCATCCAGGTCCCCTATTGGATATTTACCGAGGAGTACCTCGGGGCATGTCTACATAGTTCTCGAACCCGTAGGGTCTGCACACTTAAGGTTCGATGATGTTTTAGTATAGTTGAGTTATATGTGTGGTTACCGAATGTTGTTCGGAGTCTCGGATGAGATCACAGACATCACGAGGGTTTCCAGGATGGTCCGGAAACGAAGATTGATATATAGGATGGTTTCATTTGGTTACCGGAAAGTTTCGGGCAATTCCGACAGTGTACCGGGAGTGACGAATGGGTTCTGGGAGTTCATCGGGAGGGGCCCACCCACCCGGGAGTGAGCCCAAGGCCATAGGGTGGTGCCACAAGTCCCTAGTGGGCTGGTGGAGTCATCCCAAGGGGTCCATGGCGCCACTTAAAGAAATTCCAATAGAAAAGAAAAAGAAAAAAGGGAAATTTGGTGGTGGGAAGGGAGAGGAGGACTCCTCCTTCCCAAACCGAATTGGAGGAGTCCTCCTCCTCCTCCTTGGCCGGCGCAACCCTTGAGGGCTTGGCCCTCAAGGCAAGCCCCTCACCCTCCCTCCTATATATAGTGGTGTTTTAGGGCTGATTTGAGACAACTTTTGCCACGTGCAACTCAACCCTAGACAACATAGTTTTACCTCTAGATCGTATTTCTGCGGAGCTCGGGCGGAGCCCTGCAGGAGTAGATCATCACCACCACTAGAGCGCCATCACGCTGCCGGAGAACTCATCTACTTATCCGTCTTGCTTGCTGAATCAAGAAGGTAGAGATCATCGTCGAGCTGTACGTGTGCTGAACGCGGAGGTGCTGCCCGTTCGGCACTAGATCGGAACGGATGGTGGGACGGATCGCAGGATGGTTTGTGGGACGGTTCGTGGGGCGGTTCGAGGGACATGAAGACGTTCCACTACATCAACCGCATTTCTTAACGCTTCGTTCTGTGCGATCCACAAGGGTACGCAGATCCAAATCTCCTCTCGTAGACGGACATTACCATGATAGGTCTTCGTGTGCATAGGATTTTTGTTTTGTTTCCCATGCAACATTCCCCAACACCTCCGAGGTTCAGGCAGTGACTAAACATTATAATTCAGAGTAGGAAAGATCTAGTCATGCTCAAATCCAACATTAACTAGACTCAATGCATAAGAATGACAATAGTGCTCTCCGGCCTGGTGCGGTAAGTAAGAAGGTGATGACTCAGCATAAAAATAAATGGATAGGCACTTCAGAGAGGAAGCATTGATTTGCAGAGGTGCCAGAGCTCAAGGTTCAAAACAGGGATGAAATTGTATTTTTGGGGTGGTGTGCTTTTCCTGTCAACGTTATGATAGATTTTTCAATATCTTCCATGCTAATCACATTATTGGCGGTTCCCAAACAAAATTGAAATTTTACTCCCCCTCCACCATTCAAACACACTGCATGGCTAGCAGAGTCCACGGGTACCATCCAAACAATCAACTTTCTAGCGGGAGTTCTTGTTTATTTATTTTTGTATTATGCAGGATTGGGCATCCTTTTACCAGCCTCTCTCGTGTAATGACAAGTGAATAAACACTCATCTTTGAGAATAACCCGCTTACCATGGAAGATAATGACGGCCCCATCACTCCATGAGTGGTACGAGCACACAAAACAAATATTTATTTGAATATTAGAGATGGCACCTACAAATTTACTTGGAACGACATGTTAATACCGCATATGGGTAGGTATGGGGGACTCATGTGGAACAAGTTGATTTCAGGAGTTTGGATGCACAAGCAACATTCCCGCTTGGTCAGGTGAAGGCTAGCAATAGATTGAGAAGCGACAAGCTAGAGAGCGAAAACGGTCATAATCATGCATTGTGAATAATTAACATTGGGCATTAGCATGGGTAAAATATGAACACTCTGAATTTAAACATCATGAAGGCTCCATTGGTTTTGAATCAAGTACATGTTTGCACATGGCCAAGTCAAGCTGCCTGAATTACTCAGAGGGAAATACCATATTACCATACCACATCATAACCATTTTAATGCCTGTTGACTCATAAGATAAATCATTATCCACTCCTAGCTATTTAAGCATGGCATGCGAAACTATAATTTCTAATTGTCATCATAAACATGTTCACTCATAATATACTCAATCAAGATCGAACGAGCTAAACATATTTAAAAAAACAGGAAACAAGAAGAGTCCATACCAGCTTCCTTTGCCACGATCACTTCATCAAATATCGTCATTATTGCCTTTCACTTGCATGATCGAATGATATGATAATAATAATAGTGCAAGTGCATCGTGGAATAAGCTGGAATTTGCGAGACAATTTAAACAGAGGAGAAGACAAGGTAATTATGGCTCTTTTTGTTAGATTCACACTTATGCATAAGAGAGCCACTCAATATGTTCATTGGTCTTCTTCCTTCAACGACTCAAGGAAAACAAAAGAAGTTCACAAAAACACACTAATATATTTTTGGAGTTTTTGAGTTTTTCCAGAAGGGAATAAAAAACAAAGGAAAAACAAAAACGAGAAAAACTATTTACAGGGGAAAGCTCCCAACATGCAAAGGAATTCTTTTTTGCTTTTTCTATTAATACTGTAGTTAATCAAACGCGACAGAAAAACTGAAAAGAAGTGAGAAATATTTTTGGATTTTTCAAAGTTTTTCAAACACGCAAGAAGAAAGTAGAAAAAATAAAACTAGCATTGATATACAATGAAAGAGGATGAACACTGACAATTGATGTGAAAGGTGCGAACATGAATGTAATGTCGGTGAGAAATACGTAGTCCCCCAAGCTTAGGATTTTTCCTAGCTTGGTAATCACCACTGGTAGTAGCCGTCTGGTCCGGGAAAATGTTTTTGCTGGGGTACTCGAGCGTCCCATCCCTGGGCCTCGGCCTCTGCAGCGGCCAGCTCCTTCGATAAGCAGTGATATCCTCTGGCATTATCCTGAATCCACTAGTGGCATGATAACTCAGTGTTGCAAGGGAGGTTGACGTCGTTACCCTGAGACCTCCTAGAACCTCCCTTAGGACTCCGGCTTGAAAAACCTTTCCTCGGAAAGTTCATTTTCCTAAGAATGGAGCAAGATAACATAGTTTTGTTTAATGGAGCAAGATATTGTGGGTATACCGGGATCTCCCAATTTCTTAGGCACTCCTCCATCAAAAGAATAATTAGCAAGAATAGTAGCAATTTCAGTTTCGGGTATTTTTCTTTTGTTGGTAATAATATCCTTCATATACTTAACATACGGAGGAATGTTCAAAATATCAATCAAGCGAGTGCGCAAAGTGACAAGCCTAATCGTATCAACAAAGCGCTCAAAATCATCCACACACTTACTCTTGGAAGGCTTACGAGGGAATGGCATGGGTTTTTGAACCCATGGTTCTCTTTCCTTGCCATGTTTCCTAGCAACAAAGTCTTTCTTTCCATAACTCTTATTTTTAGGATCTGGGTTATCAAGATCTTCAGTAGGTTCTATTTCCACATCATTATCTTGCTCTTTATTACCTGGTTCAACATCTACGTGAGTATCCTCCTTATTATTATCATCATTTTCATTATCACTATGTTCATGATCACTACCAGACCGTGTCTCAGCGTCACAAATAGAAACATCATTTTGTTTTTTCAGTAGGTTTTTCAATGATAGGTTCATCGGAAGCATGCAAAGTCCTATCCTTTTTATTCTTCTTTTTCTTATTAGGTGGATTAGGTGCATCGTTATTAATTCATTGAGAGTCTTGTTCAATTCTCTTAGGATGACCTTCCGGAAAGAGAGGTTACGGAGTCATTCGACCTCCCCTAGTCATTACTCTAACAACATATCATTCATATTATTATTTAATTCAGCAAGCAAATCATTTTGTGACTCAGCAACCTGGTCTAGTTGTGTGTGAACCATAGAAGCATGTGTACCTAGACCATTAACATCATTAGCAATTCTAAACATCAAGTCACTCAAGCGATCTATCATCATAGCATTATGTCTTAAATGATCTTTGAAATAATTATTGAAATGCTCTTGCTTAACAACATAATTATTAAATTCATCCATGCATTGACTAGGAGTCTTAGTATAAGGTATATCACTTTTATTAAAGGTACGGAGATAGTTTACCTTTACTACCTCCGTCGGGGTGTCAAGTCCATGTATTTCTTCAATAGGTAGTAATTTCTTGACATCTTCAGTTTTAATACCTTTCTCCTTCATGGATGTGACAACCCGAGACCCACGCTCCAGAAGATTCCCCTTTTGTTCTGTTGTCGCCCTCTTATTATTTTGTTTGTGGCATTCATCATCGCATCATGCGCATCATCCGCATTGCATCCATACTCCGTTGCGGCCAGTCTTCGAAACCTTGCATCCGTTAGTAGTTGGCGGTTCTCTCAGTTACCGTCGTTGCCTGTTTTGAGCCCGACCACACACGCACGCGCCCGCGACATCGTCAAATTCTTATTTTTAAAAGTGTGTATAAAACATTCTCTGATTGGGTTGAAACTTGGTGTGCGGTCTTATTTTTATATAGGTAGGCCACCTGCCAATTTCTATCGCAATCGGAGCCCGTTTGATACCCGAACGGTCGACTGTAGTGGCACCGTCTTCGGTTATTTATCGGAAGTTTTTCTTTCGGTGTTTCAAATCGCGTTGCCGCGCTGCACCACATCCCTCTCTTCTTAGCCCAACACCCCCCTCTACATGGCCTAACCTAACCCTAGGACGTTTTCGGAGCGTCCGATCGAGATCGGAGGGTCCGAAAATGCCCAAAACCCTAACTCTAGCCCGTTTTCTATAAATCGGCAGCTAGATTCCTAATCCCCCTCGTTTCCCGTGCCAAACCCTAACCCTAGCAACCTCTCTCCCACCTCCTCTCTTCTCCTGCTGCCGACCCGCCAGGCCCGTGCAGGGGCCCGCCCGAAGCCCATCTGGTCTGCCACCGATCTCCCCGAGCTCCTCCTCTTCCCGAGCTCCTATGGCTGCCCCGATCTAGATCGAGAGTGGCTCGATCTCGCGCCCGAGGCCCCGCATCACTGGCCGTCGCCGGCGAGCTGCGAGTGCCCCGAGCCGGTTCTTCCCCAGGCTGTCGTGCCCAGCTGCCGCCCTCCTCGCGCCGTGTGCCGCCAGCGACTGCGACCGCAAGCAACCCGGTGCCCCGAGTTGCTACTGCCGAAAATCATGTCACGCCGCTGCTCCCCGCTGCCCCGTCGCCGACCCGCCGCCGGCCCGTTCTACCCTAACCGCCGCCGTCCGCCCAGCGCCGCTGGTAGCCGCGCTCGTCGCCCTTCGCCAGATCGGATTGAATCCGATCGGGAGGCCCAACGTGCCAGGCCGCCGCTCCCGTTGACCGGCCTGCCTCGCCCCGTGGGCCACGTGAGCCGGCCCATCAGCGCCTCACCCCTTCGGCCCAGCATCTCCAGCTTCCCCAAGGCCCAAGCAGCTCCAGAATTGCCGACCCAAGTGGCCATGTGCGTGAGCTGCCTATCCCCCGCCATGTGTGTCCGATAGTATCTTGCGCTTAACGATTTTCGCCCGTTTAGATTTTTCGGTTTTTCCGCGATTTAGTAATTCAGAAAATATTAGATATTTTCAAACGTCCGTAGATATTAAACCGTGCATCGGATTGCAACGAATGTTATATGTAACTTGATTAGTTTTTCGCGTAGAACATTATTTTGGAACTTGCATGCATGTTTGAAGTGGTTTGACCCGCCTTTTGCCTAAATTTGCATGCTGTCTTAATATGTTAGATATCCCGTAGTTATTTTTGTGCGCGTCCGGATTGTTCAAATCTCATAGATAAAATGTTCATGTCGTTTGTAGCCCTTTGCCATGTATTCTAGATTAGTTGCTTGCATTTTGCATGCAACACCTATCAATGGTTTGCTATGACATGTTTAGGACATAATCTCACATATATGTGTGGCGTTAGTTTTTTTTTTTCAACCCCATATTATATATGTTTTCGGGGTAGAAAATCCATAGAATTTAACTGTGCATTTAGTTTTGTCTTTTGATAAAATTAGTGTGCATGATATTTTGCCATGTTGCCCTCTTGTCTATTTTGTGGGATTTATTCCGTGCGTGATATACATGAGTTGTGAACTAGAGATATGCCCTTGGATATGTATGCTAGCCCCTGATAATTTTGGTTGCAATAAAAATCCATGTTTAGGTGTTGTTTGCTTGTTGTCAACATGCTAGAAAATAGTGCTGTTTTGGGGATGCTAAAATATTTCTAAGTCTGAAATCTGTTATATTTTGTTGATGTCTTGTCATGAGTTTTGCTAGGGATCTACAACTCCTTGGGGTTCATGCAATGGAGTTATTTGTAGTGCATAAGATTCTCTAGCATGCTGTAGATTATCATATCATTCGGAGCCCTGTAGCATATAGTTTTGTTGCTGTCAATATGCCTTTGGATCGAAAACTGCACTGTCAACAGTGTTATTTTCACCAAGTCTGAAACTGTGTGTGAGATGCTATTTTGTGAGTTCTTTTCCTAGTGATCCATGATGCCATGCTAGATGTTATTAGTAGTATGTTGTTGTGCATCTTAACTACTACTGCCTCATGTCTTGTTTGAGCATTTTATAATTATGTAGCTTGTTGTTTTGGGGTGTAGAAAATGGCATGTTGCTGTTTTGGGCACATTGTAACTATTTCTTGTTTAGCTTGTAGTTGTTGAACCGTTGCTCCGTTTTGATCGTGTCCTATATGAAACTTGCTTAGAATCTCGTGTAGGTTCATATTATCTTGCTTCTTGTGTGTTTTGGAATGCTTGTGATTGTCATTTCATACATATTGCATTCATGGCATCATATCTTGCGGTGGTCATATATTTTGAACCGTAGCTCCGTTGGAGATGTTCCATTTATGTAAATCGACTAGAACGACGTGCAGTTTCACGTGAACTACTTTGTTTTGCCATTTAACAAACATAAAATGTGTTTAGGTCAATTCTGGACAGAATTATAAATTAAAGCGTGGGGTCATTCCGGAGATGCTATATGTCATTTCCGACCTCATTTAAGATGCCTAGATAGGTAGACTAACTACGCTTCACCTCTTGCCATGTTTAACCACATTTAATATTGCCGTGTACCTAAACAAGAGTGAACTAAATAATTATATGTGGAGTTTCATCAATATGCAACCCGTTGCATATTGAGCTTCACTTAATGTGTAGTGTTTGATTGGAGTGAATTGCCATGTCATGTCTTGCATTAGACCGATCATGCATCATACGTGTTGAGCAGTATGTCGTGCATGTGCTGTGGTGAATATCGTGTGCTGATTCTTGTTTCCGGTTTGCTTCGTATCGATAGAGTTCCGACCGCTTCAAAGTGTGAGGATCTGTTCGACTATGTCGGTTCGTCTGCTTCACGGAGTCATTCTTCTTCCAAACGGGAGCTCACACTACTAGAAAAAAGGCTATTAGTGGCGCACCACTTTTTAATATTAATGGCGCACTATAGGTGCACCATTATTACCACGCCACTAGTAGCAAATACTAATGGCGCACCTCTGGTGCACCATTAGTATTGCAGGTAATTGTGCGCCATTAGTGCGCCATTACTAGTAACAAATAGCAATGGCGCACCTCTGGTGCGCCACTGGTAACTTTTTTTGTTTTTTTTTTGAATTTTGAAGGCGGGAAAATAGTAGTGGCGCACCGTCTAACCCCCACCGTGCGCCATTGATATTTTTGAATTTTGAATTTGGATCTGGATCTAGATCTGGCTCATTTTTTTGGCTCATTTTTTTGCTCTTTTTTGTTGCTTGATTTTTTTTCAAATTTCATTCTCAACCTGGATCTGGTACGTTCTTTGTGCCGGGGGAGCTCAACATGTGGTTGGAAGTAGAGGAGAGGAGAGACCGTGAAGAGGAGAGGAGAGACCGTGAGGATCATGAGAGGAAGGAGGAGGAGGTCGCCGGAGAGGAGGAGGAGGACCGTGAGCAGGAGAGGAAGGAGGAGCACCGTGAGGAGGAGAGGAGGGAGGAGGAGCACCGTGAGGAGGAGGTTGCCGGAGGAGGAGCACCGTGAGGAGGAGGTCACCGGAGGAGGAGCACCATGAGGCGGAGGTCAACGGAGGACGACCACTGTGAGGAGGAGTTCACCGGAGGAGGAGCATCGTGAGGAGGAGGAGGTCGCCGGAGAGGAGGAGATGGAGTGGACGAGAGGAGGAGAAGAATGAAGGTGTAAGTGGCTGGCCGACCCTTTTAGCCCCACTTAGCCTATTTTTTGAATTGTGAAGGCGGGAAAATAGTAGTGGCGCACTATTTACTGATGCGCCATTGCTAATTTTTTTATTTTTTCGAATTTTTTTGCCTCCAGATCTTAGAAGCATCATAAATTTTTTGCTGTTAGGTTTTTGGGTATTCTAAAAATCTTCAATGGGGTCCCCCCCGTTGAATTCAGATGTAACTTTTCAAGTAGATGATTTTTCATATTTTTTTCATTGGAGGTCGTATGCAAAAGTTACGGCCATTTTACCAAAACACTGCGCCCTTTTGCAAAAAAAATTCAAAATTCATGTTTGTTAATTTTCCTAACAACTAGAACACATAACACATGGGCATCTATTTTTTTGAATTTTTTATCATTTTATTTTATTTTTTTGCAAACCTAGGTGTGGTGCGCCATTGCTATGTCTGGTGGGGGTGGGATGGACCAAAAAATAGCAATGGCGCACCACGCCTAGGTGCACCACTACTATGTAGCATAGCAGTGGCGCACCTAGGTGTGGTGCACCATTGCTATGTCTGGTGTGGGGGATGGACCAAAAAATAGCAATGGCGCACCACGCCTAGGTGCGCCACTACTATGTAGCATAGCAGTGGCGCACCTAGGTGTGGTGCGCCATTGCTATGTCTGGTGGGGGTGGGGGATGGACCAAGAAATAGCAATGGCCCACTGCTCATGTGGTGCACCATTAGTAAAAACTTAGCAATGGCGCACCTGATTCTGGTGCGCCACTGCTATATAGCAGTGGCGCACCAGCATCATGGTGCGCCACTAATAGTGATATTGGGGATAAGCCTTTTTCTAGTAGTGTCAGGCAAGATGAGCATTTCCCTAGATACCATTACTATCATTGCCATGCTAGTTGTTTCGTTTCTATCACTATGTCTCGCTGCTTACCACCTGTTAAATATTAGCCTCTCAACATTGCCAAGAAAACCTTCAACCTGTTCACCACCTAGCAAACCACTTATTGGCTATGTTAGTGCTTGCTTAACCATTGTTAGCGTTGCTAGTTGCAGGTGCAGTCGCTTCCATGTGATAACATGAGTTCCTTGTTATATCACCATATTATTGTTAATTAATTTAATGCACCTATATACTTGCTAAAAGGTGGAAGGCTCGGCCTCCTAGCCTAGTGTTTTGTTCCACCTTTGCCCCCTTAGTTTCGGCTACTGGTGTTATGTTCCATAATGAGCGCTACTAACATGCTTGGGGTTGTTATGGTGACCCCCTAGATTCTCGCTTTAGGATAAAGTTGGTCTGGCAAGGCCCAACATTGGTACTATATTTGCCCAACATAATAATTCTGTTAATACTGAAAAACATAGGGAGTTAGCGCTACCCGAGGAATAATTCAACATAATACAGGGAGAGCCAGTGTTGACGGTGCTCGTCAAAAACAAAGCCACTTGCGGGGCCACCCGGGGCAATTCGGGGGATTTCTATCCGGCCACCGTACGTATTGCTCATCCGTTGTGTCTTGAGAACGAGATACGCGGCTCCTATCTGGATTGTCGACACGCCGAGCGGCCTTGCTGGACTTGTTTTACCTTTATCGAGCGTCTTGTGCGAGGGATTCCGAGGATGCTTTGAGCTAACTCGAGGTTGAGGTTTTCCAAAAGGAACCCGAGGAGATCACGGGTTTCCCTGATCGAGGTCATTCCGTCGCAGCGTGTGGTAGTTTGTGATGGACTAGTTGGAGCACCCCTGCAGGGTTAAATCTTTCGGAAAGCCGTGCCCACGGTTATGTGGCAACGTGGAAACTTTGTTTAACATCCGGTTCTAGATAACTCGAAGTTAACTTAATTAAAACTTGCCAACTAAGTGCGTGTCGGGACCCCGATCCTAAGCCATAGGATTCCAGCCTGTAACACAACGCATCCCTTTGCGGTCTCACGCACGGTTAACTCCACAGCTGCAACCTTACCTTAGCCGGGACCGTTTGCGTCTTCTGACTCACGTATGCAATAGTGTCGCTAGCATTCAAATGTCAAAGAACCCGGATCGACAAGTCTAGTCATAAACCAAAGTGGCAGTACCGCACAAGGACAGGCATACGTGACCCAACAAAGCAGGTGTCGGTCACCAGCAAGTGTAGACAAGTCGTAGCAAGCTACAAGGACTCCATTACATCGCGTGACATTTCCCCAAAGGGGACAGACACAACAGCTAAGAAGGACACATGCCGGTCAACCAATGTGTCCGGAGCAGTAGCGAGCTACCATGGCTCGTTGGATCACAAAGGGGCATTTCCCTGTAAGGAGTGCTACTAAAATTCACGACTAGGTAATCGAACCCCATACATATCAAGTACGACACACGTACGCATGGCATACCGATATGTATAGATACATCGATGGCATCACAACATAACAATAAACATACAAACTTTATTTAAGAGGCTCAGAAGAGCCACACACATAATATTACACAGTAAGGGTCTCACGACCCATAATAGCAGTCATTCAGTTACAAGCCAGCGGAAGTGTTTAAAACTGTCTGAGTACAGACAGGTGCAACTAGAAGGCACATGGGTTGACTATACTACAGACCCAACCTAGGGCCAGATCGTAGCTGGGACACCAGGTACTCGTCGTCGTCGATGTCTATGAAGAACCCTCCATTAGGGTCATTAGCAACCTCTGCAACATTTATTAAGCAAACATGAGTACAGAGGTACTCAGCAAGACTTTAGGATAACTAACTACTCATGCAATGTATCAATAAGGTATGGTGGGGTTTCATGCGGAAAGCCAGCATTTGACTCATGGCTAGACAACTTGCATTTTTAAATAATGTTGACAACTTGATTTCTCACACATGAGTCCACTAACACCACAACAATACACCATCGCGGAATCATTCCGTCTCCATACGGAAATGACGTCCGCGACACTCACGCTTATCTTGACAATTTTATGAGTAGCCATTTAAGTTATCTATGAACAACATATGTCTCCAAGTAGTCCATATCCGCGGACGCGGCTATTCGAATAGATCATAACCCTTCAGAGGTGTACTTCGTCACACACGCTCTCGCCACTTATCGCCATGTGCACGTCATGCACCTCGGTAACCTTCAAGCGGAAGCCCAGCGAGGGAGTTGGCCACAACCGTTAACCACACTAGTACCTAGTCCAGGTTTATCGCCTATCTGAGAGTAACCCGTACGGAAGTCCGGCCGAGGTTTCCGCCACGGCCTCAAACGATGTGCGCAGGGTTCCCAAGCCCACCATCCGGGTGCCACTTGGTACACCGTGCCACTGCCTACCGCATCACAGCCCACCTCTCAGGTCAGCGCTATGCACGGCCTCCAGCATGACTATAAACACCATAAACTACTTGCAACTCCTGGACCGAGTACTAAGCGTTTAATAAGTCGAGAGGGTCAATTAAGTATCCCAACGTGTGGTAGTATCTAGTCTTGGATTACATACACGGAACTCAGTTCCTAAGGACGGTTCCAATGAAACAACCCGCCATGTACTCCTACACAGCCTTTCACCGGTACCTTTACCAAATCAGGTTCAACACACAACCTTTGCTTACCGAACACATTCTCACAATTCTGTTCATCTCCCAGATGACAGACCATACACAACTCTAAGCATAGCATGCATAGCAGGATAAGACACATCATGGCTCAAGCAACTACCACGTATGCTAGGTTGCAAGGTTCGGCTATTTACTGTGACAAGGATAGGTCATGCAAAGGAAGTGGGTTCAACTAACGTGGGAAAAGCAGTTGAAGCATTTGATCCTAATGCAATAAGTAAGTGCAGGAGCAGGAACATGGGATTTATCGGGATGATCAAAATGGTTGCTTGCCTTGTTGCTCAGAGGAGTGACAATATCCGTCAGACGGATATTCGATGGAATCCGGGGAGCGGAGCCTACCGAAAGGAATGACAACAATCAATATCAAACATATGCAATCAAGATGATGCATGAGCATGTCATGAGGATGCAAGGTGATATACTATTATGGCTAACATGTATTAGGTTTGAAGTTGATTTGAATCAAATTCAAATATCACTTCAAACGAGGTATTCTCGAATACCATTTTAATTGATTCGACCTGATGCTCAGATCAACTTGCTTTTAACATGCATGGGATGACATGTTAGGTTGCTGCTTTGTAATTAGCACAGTGTTTGATCATGTCATTCATAGTGAAATTTAAATATTTTCCAAATTCTATTTATAAAGTATTTATAAGAATTAACTTATTCATTAATCTACATGTTTGGGTTCTGTAACTTTTTCAATCATGTTTGAAAATGGCATATTCAGATTCCTTGAATTTTTCTGATACTTTTTCATATATAAATTATTTTCATTGGAGTTACAGATTAATTTCAATGAATTTTAGAAGTTTTAAACATTTCTGGAATTATTTCTATACTGGAAAACCTCTTTATTGCGTCAGCCTGACATCAGCAGGTCAACTGACCTGTTCAGGTCAAACCTGACACGGGGGACCCACTCGTCAGCCTCTGAGGGGCTAATCCCGCGCTGACCAGCCCTTAAGTGGGTTTGACTTGGCCTTGGGCCCACTGTCAGCGAGAGATTAGGCTTAAACCTACTGGGTTAAGCTGGCCACGTCGTTCCTCGCCGGACCCTGGCCGGCGGCGACCAGATCCGTGGCAGAACCTCACCGGAGACATGCTAAAACGTGCTGTGGTGCTCGGAAAAGGAGGCCGAGAGCACTGGAGTGATCTCCAGGCTCGACCTCATTTAGCGCTGGCCTCAGGGAGAGCTATAGGTGGCCGGAGTAAGCCGGCGACGAGCCGGGCCGGCTGCCGGAGTACGGGTTCGATGGTCCAGTGGCTAGGGGGCTCGGATCCGAGGGGAAGGAGAGGGGAAATGATCGCAGGCTCACGGGGAGTGCAGAGAAGGGCTTAGACGGCTCGGGGAAGGGATGTTGCCGGCGTTTCACCGTCGATTTGCCGGCGACCGAAGGTTGAAGACGATGGCGTTGCACAGCTCGGGGAGACTTCGGCCGTTGCAGAGAGAACCAGCTCGACAAGGCGAAGCTACTGTATTACTCGGAAGGGGGGTCCTGTGGCTAGAGGCGCGGCGGCTCGAGCTCGAGCTCGTGGCAATGCCGGCAGAAGGAGGGAGGAGAGATCCCGAGAGGAGGGGGGAACTGGAGCTGGGGAACGGATAGGGACGGGCTCGGGGTGGATATCCCCGTGCTTGCCAGCGCGAAACGGCGGCCGGGCAGCCAGGGAGCTGCGTGGAGGCGCGCGGCGACGCGGCGGCCACCTCTTGCTCCTACTGGCGAGGAGGAAGACGGCAGCGCTACTGGGCCGGGCTCAGGTGAGCGTCAGGTAATTTCTTTCTCTTTTTTTTCTGTTTTGTTTCTGTTTTGCTATTTCATTGATTTACTATTTATTTTAGCTCCCAAATAGTTTGTAAAAACTATGTTGAACACCCTAGAATATTTGTTGGAATATTTCCAACCATTCCTAAAGTTTTCAACATTTTTGAAAGCTTAAAGTTTCTGATTTCAAATTTTAAACTTGAAACCAGTAGCTTTTTGCATTTATTTAAAATGCTTAAAGTGTCAAGAAAATGGTTTTCTTCTTTGCTTATTTACTTTCATGATTTATCAGAAAGATTGAACTTTTCTTGAGGCCATTTTGGGTTCATTGATTTTAACTAGTTTGGAATTTCCTTTATTTTAAGAAGTGGCTAGGGTTTTAGCATTTTCCTTCATCACTTGCTTTGTTCTTTGTTGAAAATTTCCTAGATGCAATGCAAAGAAAACATGAGCACAAAGCTAACTTGCTTAAGGTGTCAGGGATGTGACAGTGCGTAACCGTGATTGTCTCTTTCGTGAGCTCCTTCTCCGATCGAGGACATGATGGGGTTATGTCTGACGTAAGTAGGTGTTCAGGATCATTTATTTGATCATCAGTAGTTCACGTCTGCTATGCGTAGATCATCCCCCTCTTTATTCTTGTACTCGTAAGTTAGCCACCAAATAAATGCTTAGTTGCTGCTGCAACCTCGCCACTTAACCATACCTCACCTATTAAGCTTTGCTAGTCTTGATACATTTGGAAATGAGATTGATGAGTCCCATGTGGCTCACAGATTACTACAACACGAGCTGCAGGTACAGGTAAAGGATATTAAGACGTGAGCGTGATGATTGTTTATTTGGAGTTTCTTATTCTTCCTCTTCGTCGATCTAGGATGGGTTCCAGGCTGACAGCCTGGGATAGCAAGGGTGGACGTCGTTCTTTTCTCGTTCGTTTTCGTCCGTAGTCAGACCCTGCTCTTCTTCATGATGTTTATATATTGTACTGATGTGACTCTGATGTAGCTTGTGGCGAGTGTAAGCCAATTCCATATACTCTTCTCTTCAATACATGTACTTGTAACGATATCCATTCTTGCGAAACGAGAAGATGCGCTTCTATCCATGTTGAGCCCTCATGCCAAAATAAGGATAGGGTCGCATCTTGGGCGTTACAATGGATTTCTTAGCTTCTTGCATATCTTCAGGGCTAAGGAATAGAATACCTCTCTTCTTTGGTACAGGTTTCGGCGGTGGTTCAGGAAGTGTCCAATTATCAGCATTTTGCAATATGTTATTCGGTAATTCTTCAGCTTGCCCAAGAGTTCTTTCATTGAAAACACAACCAGCACAACTATCTAGGAAATCCCTAGAAGCATCGGTTAGTCCATTATAAAAGATATGAAGTATTTCGTTTTTCTTAAGATGATGATCAGACAAAGCTTTAAGTAAATGGAGAAGCCTCCCCCAAGCTTGAGGGAGATTCACTTCTTTAGTTTGCACAAAGTTAAATATTTCCTGTAAATTAGTTTGTTTCTTATGAGCAGGAAAATATTTTTCAGAAAAGAAATGAATCATATCCTCGGGGCTACGCACACAACCAGGAGCAAGAGAAAGAAACCAATCTTTAGCCTTGCCTTTTAGCGAGAAAGGAAAAAAGCTTGAGGATATAGTAGTAGCGTATCTTTTTCTCATTAGTAAACAAAGCAGCAAAATCATTCAATTTGATGAGGTGTCAAATAACAGTTTCATTTTCATAACCATGGAAGGGATCATATTCAACTATAGGGATTAACTCAGGGTCTACACATAATTCATAATCCTTATCAGTAACAAATATAGGAGAAGTAGAAAATTTAGGATCACGTTTCATTTTCTCCATCATAGATTTTTCTTTCAGTTTGGGCACTAGTTTCCTCAAGTCATCTCTATTATCACAAGCCAGAAGTTCCCTAGATATTTCCTCATCCACTACATAACCTTCAAGTACATAAGACAATTCATAATCGATAGGAGATCTAGGTGTAGTAGGTGATTCAAAATCTTCATCAGTTTCACCATTTTCAAGTTCTCTAGCTTTAGCAATATGAGCATCAAATAATTCACTTAGTGGCACATTTTCTGTTTCATCAAATGTAGCACTAGTAGCATCATTAATTTCAGAGGTAGCATCATGATACGTCCCAAACGTATCTATAATTTCTATTTGTTCCATGCTCTTTTGGGTGACATTGTTATATGTTTTGCTACACTTTTATACCTTTTTACACTTATTGGGACTAACCTACAAACTCAGTGCACCCAGTGCCAGTTTCTGTCTGCTGATGTCTTTTTTGCGGGGACTTTTATCCCAATTTACAGAGCCCCAAAAATTCCGAGAAAAATATATAAAAATCAGCGTGACGGAAGCTTCACGAGGCATCAAGTGGGGCCAGAGGGGAGCCAGGGCTCGCTCAGGCGGCCTCCTTGCGCGGCCCACCTCCTGGCCGCGCCACCAGGTCGCCTAGGTGGGGCCCACCTCCTCTGGTGCCCTCCTTCGGCCTATATTTACCTCTTCGATGGAAAACCCTATCAACCTATCCAGAATCGCGGATTTCTCCATCGTTCCGCCGCCACAATGCTTCCGAGATCGAGAGCGCCAGAAGACGTCTTCCCGGCACCCTGCTGGAGGGAGGATTGACCTCCGGGAGCTTCTCCACCGCCATGGATGCTTCCCGGACGTGTCGTGAGTAGTCCTTCTTGGACCATGAGTCCATGACCAGTAGCTATGTGATGTCTTCTCTCCAATCTTGTGCTTTAATGTTTAGCCCTTGTGAGGTGCCCTACATGATCAAGGCATCTATGTACTTTTCCTGTTGTTGCTATGCTTGGTTTGCTGGGATCCGATGTATTATGAGATTATGATCAGATTGTGATGAGTTATATATTTGGTTCTCCTTTTATATTATGTTCTTGAGTAATTCATGCATGTTCTCCGTTGCTTTTTATTGCTTTGGCCGAGTAGTAGATTGTAACTCCAAGAGGGAGCGTTATGCATGATTGTGGGTTCATGCCCCCTGATGTCTAGCTTGAATGACAGAAACATGAGACTAGGGGATGTGCTCTTGCCACCAGGGAGAAAACAACGGTGCTTGTAACCACGGTTGCAAGGATTGTTTACCTTACACAAAGTTTGTTAATGCAGTTTTCCGTTGCTTTGAGTTTACACTTTGGGTGGGGCTTGCAACTTAATACCAGCGAGATGTTCTGGATAGATATCTCAAAGTGGATGAGTAGTGAGTAGATGCTGATGGATAAATGGTCTACTTGTCTTGGCGTACTGCCATACTTATGAGCCTCTAACTTTCTTGTAGCATGATCAACATTGCGGTGCGTTTATAATTCTGTCAATTGCCCAGTTGTAATTTGTTTACCCAGCATAGTTGTTTATCGTCTTTTGAGAGAGAGACATCACTAGTGAACATCATGAGACTCTGGTCCATATTACCACCATTGTTTACACCTCCACCATTTACTGCTTTTATTTACTTTTGTGATGCAATCACTATCACTATTCCCGCTTGTGTTTTGATCCTTTGCAAACTACAAGGCCGGAGAGATTGACAACCTCTCTGAACTCATTGGGAGAAAATTTATTTGTTGTGTGTGGAGGTCCACGTCTTCTGCTAGCGCCAGAGCAGCGGACACCTACTTGTTGATCCTCGGAGTCCTCCTGGATCGATAAACCTTACATACCCCGTGTAAGAGAAATATGGTGCTGACTACATCTCCACCTTCCACTTGGGGTAACCAACAAGGGGCGATAAGTATATCCATCAACTCGTCATCACATCATCAAGTTCATGTAACATATTAGGACGATCATCCGGTGGTTGTGTAACAAGCTGATTCGAAATAGTAGGTGAATCAAAAGCAGAGCTAGATGGCAGTTCCTTACCTCCTCTCGTGCGAGAGGGGACAGTCTTAGTTCGAGTATCTTTAAAATTCTTCATTGTGGTAATTGGATACCATCAAGTGAACACAATAAATATTTCTATGCTCCCCGGCAACGACACCAGAAAAAGGTCTTGATAAACACAAGTGTAGGGGATCGCGACAGTCTTCACGGGTAGTATTTTACCCTAATTTATTGTTTCAACACAAAGGGAGCCAAAGAGTATTTATTGGCCTTGACAGTTGAGTTGTCAATTAAACAACACCTGGGATATCTCTGTGCACCAAGGATTTAGTAGGTAGGCAAATAGAAGTAGTGACAGTAGCAGTTTTAGTAGCAAAAGTAACAGTAGCAATTTAGTAACAAGTGTGACAGTTGCAACAGCAGTAGTAACTTAGCAAGATTCAGTATATGAAAATCGTAGGCACGTGGATCGGTGATGGATAATGATTTAGATGACATTGTTCATGTAACAACTACACACTAGGGCGACACAGGACTAGCTCAAGTTCATCAATATAATGTAGGCATGTATTCCGTATATAGTCATACGTGCTTGCGATAAGAACATGCATGACATCTTTTGTCCTACCCTCCCGTGGCAGCGGGGTCCTATTGGAAACTAAGGGATATTAAGGGCTCTTTTTAATAGAGAACTGAAACAAAGCATTACCACATGGTGAATACATGAACTCCTCAGACTACGGCAATCATCGGAAAGAGTCCCAATTTCTGTCACCTTGGGGGATGCGAATCATGACACGTAATAGGTGACTACAACTTGCAAGATAGGATCCAAAACACTCTTATATTCATGATAACACAGTAGGTTCAGATCTGAAATCATGGCACTCGGGCCCTAGTGACAAGCATTAAGCATATCAAAGTCATAGCAACATCAATCTCCGAACTTAGTGGACACTAGGGATCAAGCCTTATCAAGCTTAATTTGATTACATGATCAATTTCATCTTATCTCACCACCGTTCAACAAAGCCTACAAAGGAACTACCCACTCCCGGTGGTGAGCATCGTGGTGGTGTTGATGGAGAAGGGTTGGTGATGACAACGACGACGAATCCCCCTCTCCTGAGCCCATAACGGACTCCAGTTCAGCCCTCCGGAGGAAGTACAGGAGGTGGAGGTGGCGGTGGCTCTGTCTCGTGAAACGCGATGAAATCTTCTCCCCTCTATTTTTCCTCCGTGAATAGGAATTTCTAGGACTCGAAATAGGGTCCGAGGAGCCACGGGGGCCCCACAAGCCATCAGGGCATGACCAGGGCCTCGGCCACGCCCTGTTGGCTTGTGCCCCCCTGACACACCTCCTCTAGCAGGTCTTCGCTCCATAATTCATTATAATTCCCAGACAAAATTCACAAAAAATTTCGTCCAATTCCGAAAACTTTTATTTCTACACAATTATAACAACAAAGTAGTTCTGCTGAAAACAACGTCCGTCCAGGTTAGTTTCATTCAAATCATGCAAATTAGAGTCCAAAACAAAGACAAAAAGTGTTTGGAAAAGTAGATACGTTGGAGACGTATCAACACACAAGGCACTCCTCCGGTGTTAGAGAGTTGCATGATCTCATGGTCATAGGAACAAATTGTTGCGAACGTCGCATGGGAAACAAAAAATTTCCTACGCGCACGAAGACCTATCATGGTGATGTCCATCTATGAGATGAGATTTGATCTACGTACCCTTGTAGATCACACAGTAGGAAGAGTTTAGAAACGCGGTTGATGTAGTGGAACGTCCTCTCGTCCCTCGATCCGCCCCGTGAACCGTCCCACGAACCGTCCCGCGATCCGTCCCACGATCCGCTCCGATCTAGTGCCGAACGGACGGCACCTCCACGTTTAGCACACGTACAGCTCGACGATGATCTCGGCCTTCTTGATCCAGCAAGCAAGACGGAGAAGTAGATGAGTTCTCTGGCAGCGTGACAACGCTTCGGTGGTGGTGAAGGATCTACTCCTGCAGGGCTCCGCCCGAGCTCCGCAGAGATACGATCTAGAGGTAAAACTATGGTGTCTAGATCTGAGTTGCACCTAGCAAAAGTTGTCTCAAATAAGCCCTAAATCACCACTATATATAGGAGGGAGGGGGAGGAGGCTTTCCTTGAGGGCCAATCCCTCAAGGGTGCCCCGTCCAGGGAGGAGGAGGAGTCCTACTCCAATCCTAGTCCAACTAGGATTGGAAAGTGGAGTCCTTCTCTTCCTTCCCACCTTTTTTTCCTTTTCTTTGGTTTTTCTTTCTTGGCACATAGGCCCTCTTGGGCTGTCCCACCAGCCCACTAAGGGATGGTGCGCCACCCCTAGGGCCTTTGGGCTTCCCCGGGAGGGTTGCCCCCCTCCCGTTAAACTTCCGGAACCCATTCGTCACTCCCGGTACATTCCCGGTAATGCCCGAAAACTTTCCGGTAACCAAATGAAGTCATCCTATATATCAATCTTCGTATCTAGACCATTTCGGAAACCCTCGTGACGTCTGTGATCTCATCCAAGACTCCAAACAACATTCGGTAACCACACATATAACTCAACTATACTAAAACATCGGCGAACCTTAAGTGTGTAGACCCTGTGGGTTCGAGAACTATGTAGACATGCCCCGAGGTACTCCTCGGTCAATATCCAATAGCGGGACCTGGATGCCCATATTGGATCCTACATATTCTCTGAAGATCTTATAGGTTGAACCTCAGTTTCAAGGATTCATATAATCCCGTATGTCATTCCCTTTGTCCTTCGATATGTTACTTGCCCGAGATTTGATCGTCGGTATCCGCATACCTATTTCAAACTCGTTACTGGCAAGTCTCTTTACTCGTTCCGTAATACGAGATCCCATGACTTACACTTAGTCACATTGCTTGCAAGGCTTGTGTGTGATGTTGTATTACCGAGTGGGCCCCGAGATACCTCTCTGTCACACGGAGTGACAAATCCTAGTCTTGATTCATACTAACTCAACACACACCTTCGGAGATACCTGTAGAGCATGTTTATAGTCACCCAGTTACGTTGTGACGTTTGATGCACACAAGGTATTCCTTCGGTGCCAGTGAGTTATATGATCTCATGGTCATAGGAACAAATACTTGACACGCAGAAAACTATAGCAATAAAACGACACGATCAATATGCTACGTTCATAGTTTGGGTCTAGTCCATCACATGATTTTCCTAATGATGTGATCCAGTTATCAAGTGAAAACACTTGCTCATAGTCAGAAAACCTTGATTATCATTGATCAATTGGCTAGCCAACTAGAGGCTTGCTAGGGACATTGTTTTGTCTATGTATCCACACATGTATCTATGTCTTCATTCAATACAATTATAGCATGGATAATAAACAGTTATCTTTAAACAGGAAATAAAATAATAACTATTTATTATTGCCTCTAGGGCATATTTCCAACAGTCTCCCACTTGCACTAGAGTCAATAATCTAGTCCTCACATCGCCATGCGATTTAAATTGTATTAAATCGAACACCCATACAGTTCTGGTGTTGATCATGTTTTGCCCGTGGAAGAGGTTTAGTCAGCGGGTCTGCTACATTCAGATCTGTGTGCACTTTGCAAATATTCACGTCCTCTCCTTCGACGTAGTTGAATGAGGTTGAAGCGTCGTTTGATGTGTCTGGTCTTCTTGTGAAACCTTGGTTCCTTTTCTAAGGCAATGGCACCAGTGTTGTCACATAATAGAGTGAATGGATCTAGTGCGCTCGGCACAACTCCAAGATTTGTCATGAACTGCTTCATCCAGACACCCTCCTTTGTTGCCTCCGAGGCAGCCATGTACTCAGCTTCACATGTAGAATCTGCTACGACGCTCTGCTTGGAACTGCACCATCTTACCGCACCCCCATTAAGAATAAATACGTATCCGGTTTGAGACTTAGAGTCATACGGATCGGTGTCAAAACGTTCGTCGACGTAACCTTTTACGACGAGCTCTTTGTCACCTACATACACGAGAAACATTTCCTTAGTCCTTTTCAGGTACTTCAGAATATTCTTGACCGTCGTCCAGTGATCCACTCCTGGATTACTCTGAAACGTGCCTGCCATACTTATGGCCAAGCTGGCGTCTGGTCTAGTGCACAGCATTGCATACATGATAGAACCTACGGCTGAAGTGTAGGGGATGGAACTCATTTGCTCTCTATCTTCCGCAATTGCTGGGCACTGAGTCTTACTCAATTTTATACCTTGTAATACTGGCAAGAACCCTTTCTTGGTCTGATCCATTTTGAACTTCTTCAAAACTTTATCAAGGTATGTGCTTTGTGAAAGTCCTATCAGGCGTTTCGATCTATCCCTATAGATCTTAATGCCTAGAATGTAAGTAGCTTCTCCTAGGTCCTTCATAGAGAAACTTTTATTCAAGTAATCCTTTAAGCTCTCCAAAACCTCCACATTGTTTCCAATCAGCAATATGTCGTCCACATATAATATTAGAAACGCCACAGAGCTCCCACTCACTTTCTTGTAAATACAGGATTCTCCAACCACTTGTATAAACCGAAATACTTTGATCACCTCATCAAAGTGCTTATTCTAACTCCGAGATGCTTGCACCAATCCATCAATGGATCGCTGGAGCTTGCATACTTTGTTAGCATTCTTTGGATCGACAAATCCTTCGGATTACATCATATACAACTCTTCCTTAAGAAAATCGTTAAGGAACGCCATTTTGACATCCATCTGCCAGATTTCATAATCGTAAAAGGCAGCTATTGCTAACATGATTCTGACGGACTTAAGCATCGCTACAGGTGAGAAAGTCTCATCGTAGTCAACTCCTTGAACTTGTGAAAAACCCTTTGCCACAAGTCGAGCTTTATAAACGAGCACATTACCGTCTGCGTCCGTCTTCTTCTTATAGATCCATTTGTTCCAAATAGCCTTGCAGCCTTCAAGTAGTACTTCCAAAGTCCACACTTTGTTCTCGTACATGGATCCTATCTTGGACTTCATGGCCTCCAACCATTTGTTGGAATCCGGGCCCACCATTTCTTCTTCATAATTCGCAGGTTCATTGTTTGTCCAACAACATAATCGTTAAGATCGGATTACCGTACCACTCAGGAGCAGTACATGATCTTGTCGACATGCGAGGTATGATAGCAACTTGATCCAAAGTTTCATGATCATCATCATCAACTTGCTCCTCAATCGGCGCCGCAGCAACAGGGGTTTCCCCTTTCCCTGCGCCACATTCTAGATGGATTAGAGGTTCGACAACCTCATCAAGTTCTATCTTCCTCCCACTCAATTCTTTCGAGAGAAACTCCTTCTCAAGAAAAGCTCTGTTCTTAGCAACAAACACTTTGCCCTCGGATTTGAGATAGAAGGTATACCCAACTGTCTCTTTCGGGTAACCTATGAAGACGCACTTTTCTGCTTTGGGTTCCAGCTTTTCAGGGTGAAGCTTTTTGACATAAGCATTACATCCCCAAACTTTAAGAAATTACAACTTTGGTCTTTTGCCATACCACAGTTCGTATGGTGTCGTCTCAACGGATTTTGATGGTGCCCTATTTAAAGTGAATGCAGCTGTCTCTAATGCATAACCCCAAAACAATAACGGTAAATCGGTAAGAGACATCATAGATTGCACCATCTGTAATAAAGAACGATTACAACATTCGGACACATCATTACGTTGTGGTGTTCCAGGCGGTGTCAATTGTGAAACAATTCCACATTGTTCCAGGCAGTTCGAAACTCAGATATTTACCCCCACGATCAGACCGTAGGAACTTGATCTTCTTGTTACGTTGATTTTCAACTTCACTCTGAAATTGCTTGAACTTCTCAAACGTTTCAGACTTGTGCTTCATCAAGTAGACATAACCATATTTACTCAAATCGTAAGTGAAGGTGAGAAAATAACGATATCCGCCGCGCACCTCCACACTCATCGGACCACATACGTCGGTATGTATGATTTCCAACAAGTCACTTGCACGCTCCATTGTTCTGGAGAACGGAGTCTTAGTCATCTTGCCCATGAGGCATGGTTCGCACGTGTCAAGTGAATCAAAGTCAAGTGACTCCAAAAGTCCATCGGAATGGAGTTTCTTCATGCGCTTTACACCAATATGACCTAAGCGGCAGTGCCACAGAAACATGGCGCTATCATTGTTAACTCTAACATTTTGGTCTCAATGTTATGTATATGTGTATCATCACTATCAAGAAGTGCATGACCATAAAAGATATTACTCATTGAAATAGAACAACCATTATTCTCTGACTTAAACGAGTAACCGTCTCGCAATAAACAAGATCCAAATATAATGTTCATGCTTAACGCACACACTAAATAACAATTATTTAAGTTCATAACTAATCATGATGGTAACTAAAGTGAAACTATGCCGACGGAGATTGCATTAACCTTGGAACCATTTCCCACGCGCATCGTCACTTCATCTTTCGCCAGCCTTTGCTTATTCCGCAGTTCTTGTTTCGAGTTGCAAATATGAGCAACAGAACCGATATCTAATACCCAGGCACTACTACAAGAGCTGGTTAAGTACACATCAATAACATGTATATCGAATATACCTGATTTTTCCTTGGCCGCCTTCTTATCAGCCAGATACTTGGGGCAGTTGCGCTTCGAGTGACCCAGACCCTTGCAATAATAACAATCCGTTTCAGGCTTAGGTCCAGCTTTGGGTTTCTTCGTCGGATTGGCAACAGGCTTGCCGCTATTCTTTGAATTACCCTTCTTTCCTTTGCCGTTTCTCTTGAAACGAGTGGTCTTATTCACCATCAACACTTGATGCTCTTTACGGAGTTCTGACTCTGCGACTTTCAGCATCGCGAATAACTCGCCGCGTGACTTGTTCATCCCTTGCATGTTATAGTTCAACACGAAGCTCTTGTAGCTTGGTGGCAGTGATTGAAGAATTCTGTCAGTGATAGCCTCTTGCGGGAGTTCAATCCCCAGCTCAACTAGACGGTTTGAGTACCCAGACATTTTGAGCACATGTTCACTGGTAGACGAATTCTCCTCCATCTTGCAAGCATAGAATTTATCGAAGGTCTCATACCTCTCGATCCGTGCGTTCTTCTAAAAGATAAACTTCAACTCCTGGAACATGTCAAATGCTCCATGACGCTCAAAGCGACGTTGAAGTCCCGGCTCTAAGCCATACAAGACTGCACATTGAACTACTGAGTAGTCCTCCTTGCGTGCTAACCAAGCGTTCTTAACATCTTGGTCAACCGCGGCGGGTGGTTCATCTCCAAGCGCAGCATTAAGGACATAATCCTTCTTCCCAGCTTGCAGGAGCAACTTAAGATTATGAGCCCAGTCTACAAAGTTGCTTCCATCATCTTTCAACTTAGCTTTCTCTAGGAACGTATTAAAATTCAGGGTGACTGTCGCGTGAGCCATTGATCTACAACACAAATATTTTCAAAGAGGACTTAGACTATGTTCAAGATAATTAGAGTTTAACTAATCAAATTACTTGCTAAACTCCCACTCAAAAAGTGCATCTCTCTACTCATTTAGTGGTACATGATCCAAATTCACTAACTCAAGTCCGATCATCACGTGAGTTGAGAATAGTTTCAGTGGTAAGCATCTCTATGCTAATCTTATCAACTATACGATTCATGCTTGACCTTTCGGTCTCATGTGTTCCGAGGCCATGTCTGCACATGCTAGGCTCGTCAAGCTTAACCCGAGTGTTCCGCGTGTGCAACTGTTTTGCACCCATTGTATGTGAACGTTGAGTCTATCACACCCGATCATCACGTGGTGTCTCGAAACGACGAACTGTAGCAACGGTGCACAGTAGGGGAGAACACAATTTCGTCTTGAAATTTTAGTGAGAGATCACCTTATAATGCTACCGTCGTTCTAAGCAAAATAAGGTGCATAAAAGGATTAACATCACATGCAATTCATAAGTGACATGATATGGCCATCATCTTGTGCTTCTTGATCTCCATCACCAAAGCACTGGCACGATCTTCTTGTCACCGGCGCCACACCATGATCTCCATCAATGTGTCGCCATCGGGGTTGTCGTGCTACTTATGCTATTACTACTAAAGCTACGTCCTAGCAATATAGTAAACACATCTGCAAACACAAACGTTAGTTTAAAGACAACCCTATGGCTCCTGCCAGTTGCCGTACCATCGACGTGCAAGTCGATATTAACTATTACAACATGATCATCTCATACATCCAATATATCACATCACGTCATTGGCCATATTATATGACAAGCATACCCTGCAAAAACAAGTTAGGCGTCCTCTAATTTGTTGTTGCATGTTTTACGTAGCTGCTATGGGTGTCTGGTATGATCGCATCTTACTTACGCAAAAAACACAACAGAGATGTGCAAATTGCTATTTAACCTCTCCAAGGACCACCTCAGTCAAAACCAATTCAACTAAAGTTGAAGAAACCGACACCCGCCAGTCATCTTTATGCAACGAGAATTCATGTCAATCGATGATACCAGTCTTTCATAAGCGTACAAATAATGTCGGTCCGGGCCGCTTCAATACAACAATACCGCCGAATCGAGAAAAGACTAAGGAGAGCAACAAATCGAACGTCACCGTCCACAAAACCCTTTGTGTTCAACTCGAGATAACATCTACGCATGAAACTAGCTCATGATGCCACTGTTGGGGAACGTCGCATGGGAAACAAAACATTTCCTACGCGCACGAAGACCTATCATGGTGATGTCCATCTACGAGAGGAGATTTGGATCTACGTACCCTTGTAGATTGCACAGCAGGAAGCATTAAGAAATGCGGTTGATGTAGTGGAATGTCCTCACGTCCCTCGATCCGCCCCGCGAACCATCCCACGAACCGTCCCGCGATCCGTCCCACGATCCGCTCCGATCTAGTGCCGAACGGACGGCACCTCCACGTTTCGCACACGTACAGCTCGACGATGATCTCGGCCTTCTTGATCCAGCAAGCAAGGCGGAGAAGTAGATGAGTTCCCTGGCTGCATGACGGCACTCCGGTGGTGGTGAAGGATCTAGAGCAACTATGGTGTCTAGATCTGAGTTGCACGTGGCAAAGTTGTCTCAAATCAGCCCTAAACCACCACTATATATAGGAGGGAGGGGAAGGAGGCTTGCCTTGAGGGCCAAGCCCTCAAGGGTGTGCCAGCCAGGGAGGAGGAGGAGTCCTACTCCAATCCTAGTCCAACTAGGATTGGAAATGTGAGTCCTTCTCTTCCTTCCCACCTTTTTTTCCTTTTCTTTGGTTTTTCTTTCTTGGCGCATAGGACCTCTTGGGCTGTCCCACCAGCCCACTAAGGGCTGTTGCGCCACCACTAGGGCCTTTGGGCTCCCCCCGGGAGGGTTGCCCCCTTCGGGTGAACTTCCAGAACCCATTCGTAACTCCCGGTACATTCCCGGTAATGCCCGAAAACTTTTCGGTAACCAAATGAAGTCATCCTATATATCAATATTCGTCTCCGGACCATTTTGGAAACCCTCGTGACGTCTGTGATCTCATCTGAGACTCCCAACAACATTCAGTAACCATACATATAACTCAACTATACTAAAACATCACCGAACCTTAAGTGTGCAGACCCTGCGGGTTCGAGAACTATGTCGACATGCCCCGAGGTACTCCTCGGTCAATATCCAATAGCGGTACCTAGATGCCCATATTAGATCCTACGTATTCTATGAAGATCTTATCGGTTGAACCTCAGTGTCAAGGATTCATATAATCACATATGTCATTCCCTTTGTCCTTCGGTATGTTACTTGCCCGAGATTTGATCGTCGGTATCCGCATACCTATTTCAATCTCGTTACCGGCAAGTCTCTTTACTCGTTCCGTAATACAAGATCCCGTGACTTACACTTAGTCACATTCCTTGCAAGGCTTGTGTGTGATGTTGTATTACCGAGTGGGCCCCGAGATACCTCTCCGTCACACGGAGTGAAAAATCCCAGTCTTGATCCATACTAACTCAAAGGACACCTTCAGAGATACCTGTAGAGCACCTTTATAGTTACCCAGTTAAGTTGTGACGTTTGATGCACACAAGGTATTCCTTCGGTGCCAGTGAGTTATATGATCCCATGGTCATAGGAACAAATACTTGACACGTAGAAAACTATAGCAATAAAACGACACGATCAATATGCTACGTTCTTAGTTTGGGTCTAGTCCATCACATGATTCTCCTAATGATGTGATCCAGTTATCAAGTGCCAACACTTGCTCATAGTTAGAAAACCTTGACTATCATTGATCAACTGGCTAGCCAACTAGAGGCTTGCTAGGGACATTGTTTTGTCTATGTATCCACACATGTATCTATGTTTTCATTCAATACAATTATAGCATGGATAATAAATGATTATCTTTAAACAGTAAATATAATAATAACTATTTATTATTGCCTCTAGGGCATATTTCCAACACAAATACTTAACATGCAGAAAGCAATAGCAATAAACTGACACGATCATTTGCTACATTCATAGTTTGGGTCTTTTCCATCACATCATTCTCCTATTGAGAGTGTGTTGTCTATGTATCGACACATGTATTTGAGTTTCCAATCAATATGATTCTAGCATGGATAATAAACAATTGTCATGAACAAGGAAATATAACATTAACAACTTTATTGTTACCTCTAGGGTATATTTCCAACAGTCTCCTACTTGCACTAGAGTCAATAATCCAGCTCACATCACTATGTTATTTACATTGTAACTAATCTAACACCCATACAGTTCTGGTGTTGATCATGCTTCGTTCGTGCAAGAGGCTTAGTCAACGGGTCTGTGACATTCAGATCCTTGTGCACTTTGCAAATATTTATGTCCTCCTCCTTGATGTAATCGCGAATGGAATTGAAGCATCGCTTTATGTGCCTGGTCCTCTTGTGAAACCTTGGTTCCTTGGCTAGAGCAATGGCACCAGTGTTATCATAGAAGAGAGTCATTGGATCTAGTGCACTGGGCACAACTCCAAGATCTGTCATGAACTCCTTCATGCACACACCTTCTTTAGCCACCTTCGAGGCAGCTATGTACTCCGCTTCGCATGTAGAATCAGCTACCACGATGTGCTTGGAACTGCACCAGATTATCGCTCCTCCATTGAGAATAAATAAGTATCCCATTTGAGACTTAGAGTCATCTGGATCAGTGCCAAAGCTTCCATAAACGTAACCCTTTACAACAAGCTCTTGATCACCTCCATAAACGAGAAACATTTCCTTAGTCCTTTTCAGGTACTTCACGATATTCTTGACCGTTGTCCACTGTTACATTCCTGGATCACTTTGATACCTTCACACCATACTTATGGCAAGGCTGGCACCAGGTCTTGTGCACAACATTGCATACATGATAGAGCCTATGGCAGAAGCATAGGGGATGACAGTCATCTTTTCTCTATCTTCTGCAGTCACTGGGTATTGAGTCTTACTCAACTTCACACCTTGCAATATAGGCAAGAACCCTTTCTTGGACTGATCCATTTTGAACTTCTTCAAAACTTTGTCAAGGTATGTGCTCTATGAAAGTCCTATTAAGCGTCTTGATCTTTCTCTATAGATCTTGATGCCTAATATGAAAGCAACTTCTCCTAGGTCTTTCATTGAAAAACTCTTGTTCAAATATTATTTTACGCTTCCCAAGAATTCTATATTGTTTCCAATTAGCAATATGTCATATACATATAATATTCGAAACTCTATAGAGCTCCCACTCACTGTCTTGCAAATACAAGCTTCTCCATAAACTTGTATAAACCCAAACACCTTGATCACCTCATCAAAATGGTGATTCCAACTCCGAGATGCTTGCATCAGTCCATAAATGGATCACTAGAGCTTGCATACTTTGTCAGCATTCTCTGGATCAACAAAACCTTCCGATCGCATCATATACAACTCTTCCTTAAGGAAACCGTTAACGAATGCTATTTTGACAGCCATCTACCAAATTTCATAATCAAAAAATGCAGCTATTGCTAACATGATTTTGACGGACTTAAGTGTCGCTCGGTTAAGGAAGTCTCATCGTAGTCAACTTCTTGAACTTGTGAAAAACCCTTTGCCACAAGTCGAGCTTTATAGACGGTGACATTACCGTCTGCGTCCATCTTCTTCTCAAATATCCATTTATTCCGAATGGCCTTTTGCCCTTCAGGTAATACTTCCAAAGTCCATACTTTGTTTTCATACATGGATCCTATCTCAGATTTCATGGCCTCTAACCATTTTTTGGAATTCGGTCCCACCATCACTTCTCCATAGATCGTAGGTCCATTGTTGTCTAACAACATGACTGTTAAGACAGGGTTTCCATACCACTGAGGAGCAGTGCGTGCCCTTGTCGACCTACGAGGTTCGATAGAACCTTGATCTGAAGCTCCATGATCATGATCATTAGCTTCCTCTTCAATTGATGTAGGCTCCACAGAAACATCTTTCTGCATTGTGCTATTCTCTGGTTGAAGTGAGGGTTCAACAACCTCATCAAGTTCTATCTTCCTCCCACTCAATTCCTTTGAGAGAAAATCTTTCTCAAGAAATGCTCCATTCTTAGCGACAAACACTTTGCCTTTGGATCTGAGATAGAAGGTATACTCAACTGTCTCTTTTGGGTATCCTATGAGGATGCATTTCTTCGCTTTGGGTTCCAGCTTTTCTGCCTGAAGCTTTTTGAAATAAGCATCGCATCCCCAAACTTTAAGAAACGACAACTTTGGTTTCTTGCCACACCACATTTCATACGGCGTCGTCTCAATGGATTTTGATGGTGCCCTATTTAAAGTGAGTCTCTAACGCATAACCCCAAAATGATAACGGCAAATTGGCAAGAGACATCGTAGAACGCACCATATCCAATAAGGTGTGATTATACCATTTGGACACACCTTTAAGCTGTGGTGTTCGAGGCGGTATCAATTGTGAAACAATTCCATATTTTCATAGGTGAGTGCCAAAATCATAACTCAGATATTTTCCTCCTTGATCAGATCATAGGAATTTAATCTTCTTGTTACGATGATTATGAACTTCACTCTGAAATTGTTTAACTTTTCAAACATTTCAGACTTGTGTTTCATTAAGTAAATATACCCGTATCTACTTAAGTCACCAGTGAAGGTGAGAAAATAACAATATTGATACGTCCATTTTGCATCATGCTTTTGTGTTGATATTTATCGCTTTATGGGCTGTTATTACACTTCACCGTACAATACTTATGCCTTTTCTCTCTTATTTTATAAGGTTTACATGAAGCGGGAGAATGCCGGCACCTGAAATTCTGGCCTGAAAAAGGAGCAAGTTTGAGATACCTGGGCCACTCAAAAAGCCATGAAAATCAATGAGGAATTATTTTGGAATTCATAAAAAGTACTGGGCGGAAGAAGTACCAGAGGGGAGCCACCACGAGGCCACAAGCCTGCTAGGCGCGTCCTACTCCCCTGGCCGCACCTAGGGGGCTTGTGGGCTCCCTGTTGGCCCTCTGGCTCCCATCTTTTGCTATAAGGAGCGTTTCGTTCCAGAAAAAATAAAGACGAGGCTTTCAGGAGGAATCGCCGCCGCCACGAGGCGGAACTTGAGCAGAACCAATCTAGAGCTCCGGCAAGGCCGTCCTGCCGGGGAAACTTCCCTCCCGGAGGGGGAAATCGTCGCCATCGTCATCACCAACACTCCTCTCATCGAAGGGGATTCATTACCATCAAGATTTTCATCAGCACCATCTCATCTCCAAACCCTAGTTCATCTCGTGTGACCAATCTCCATCTCGCGACTCCGATTGGTACTTGTAAGGTTGCTGGTAGTGTTAATTACTCATTGTAGTTGATGCTTGTTGGATTACTCGGTGGAAGATTATATGTTCAGATCCTTGATGGTATTCAATACCTCTCTGGTCATGAATATAATTATGCTTTGTGAGTAGTCACTTTTGTTCCTGAGGAAATGGAATAAGTCTTGCTATAAGTAGTCATGTGAATTTGGTATTCGTTCGATATTTTGATGCGTTGTATGTTGTTTTTCCTCTAGTGGTGTTATGTGAACGTCGACTACATAACACTTCACCATTATTTGGGCCTACAGGAAGGCATTGGGAAGTAGTAAGTAGATGATGGGTTGCTAGAGTGACAGAAGCTTAAACCCTAGTTTATGCGTTGCTTCGTAAGGGGATAATTTGGATCCACTAGTTTAATGCTATGGTTAGACTTTGTCTAAATTCTTCTTTCGTAGTTGCAGATGCTTGCGAGAGGGTTTAATCATAAGTGGGATGTTTGTACAAGTAAGGGCAGCACCCAAGCACCGGTCCACCTACATATCAAACTATCAAAGTAGCGAATGCGAATCATATGATCATGATGAAAACTAGCTTGACAGAAATTCCCATGTGTCCTCGAGAGCGCTTTACCTCCTATAAGAGTTTGTCCAGGCTTGTCCCTTGATACAAAAGGGATTGGGCCATCTTGCTGCACCTTTGTTACTATTGTTACTTGCTACTTGCTACAAATCATCTTATCACACAACTATCTGTTACCAATAATTTCAGTGCTTGCAGAGAATACCTTGCTGAAAACCACTTGTCAGATCCTTCTGCTCCTCGTTGGGTTTGACACTCTTACTTATCGAAAGGATTACGATAGATCCCCTACACTTGTGGGTCATCAGATATCCATGGCATGCCTCAATGCTCATCATACCACACACATCAAAACGGGGTCTTAGTCATCTTGCCCAAGGGGCATGGTTCACATGTGTAAAGTGATTCAAAATCAAGTGACTCCAAAAGCCCATCAGCATGGAGCTTCTTCATGCGTTTTACACCAATATGACCTAAGTGGTAGTGCCACAAGAAAGTGGTACTATCATTATCAACTTTACATCTTTTGGCATCAATGTTATGAACATGTGTGCTATTACTATCGAGATTCAATAAGAATAAGCCCCTCACATTGGGTGCATGCCATAAAATATATTACTCATATAAATAGAACAACCATTATTCTCTGATTTAAATGAGTAATCTTCTCGCATTAAACAAGATCCAGATATAATGTTCATGCTCAACGCAGACACTAAATATCAATTATTTAGGTTCATCACTAATCCCGATGGTAATCGAAGAGCGAGCGTGCCGACGGCGATCGCATCAACCTTGGAACCATTTCCCACGCACATCGTCACTTCGTCCTTCACCAACCTTCATCTATTCCGTAGTTCCTGGTTGGAGTTGCAAATATGAGCAACCGAACTGGTATCAAATACACAGTCACTACAACGAGAGTTGGTAAGGTACACATCAATAACATGTATATCATATATACCTTGTTTGGTGTTGGCTGCCTTCTTGTGGCCAGATACTTGGGGTAGTTCCGCTTCCAGTGGCCAGCCCCTTGCAATGAAAGAACTCAATTTCTAGCTGGGGTCTAGCCTTGGATTTTTCACGGGAGGGGCAACTGCTTTGCCACTCTTCTTAGAGTTACCCTTCTTGCCCTTGCCATTCTTCTTCAAACTAGTGGTTTTATTGACCATCAACACTTGATGCTCCTTCTAAATTTCTGACTCCGCGACTTTGAGCATCACAAACAGCTCGGCGACTTATTTGTTCATCCCTTGCATGTTATAGTTCATCACAAAGCTTTTGTAGCTAGGTGGCAGTGATTGAATAACTCTGTCAGTGATTGCCTCTGGTGGGAGAACAATTCCCAACTCAGCCACATGGTTGGAATACCCACACATTGTGAGTATGTGCTCACTTATAGCCATGTTCTCCTACATCTTGCAATCATGGAACTTATCGGAGGTTTCATACCTCTTGATACGGACATTCTTTTCATAAATAAAGTTCAACTCCTTGAACATCTCATATGCTCCATGACGTTCAATGTCTTTGATGTCCTGGTTCTAAGCCATACGAGATTGCAATATGAACTATTGAGTAGTCATCAGAACACGCCTGCCAGACGTTCATAACATCTTCACTCGCCGGGAGGGGGGTGCCTCACCAAGCAGTGCATCAAGGACATAAGCCTTTCGGGAAACCATGAGGACAATCCTCGGTTTACAGACCCAATCTACAAAGTTACTTCCATCATCTTTCAACTTGGCTTTCTCTCGAAACGCAGTAAAATTCAGGGGTGCTACTGCGCGAGCCATTTATCTAAAGTATAAATTTGCAAATATTACTTAGACTAATGTTCAAGATAATGAGTTTAATTAATCATATCACTAAAAACTCCCACTCAAATTGACATCCCTCTAGTCATTCGAGTGTTACATGATCCAAATTCACCAACCCAAGTATGATCATCACATGAGATGAGGTGGTTTCAATGGTGAACATCTTTATGTTGATCATATCTACTATATGAATCATGTTCGACCTTTCGGTCTCTTGTGTTCCGAGGCCATGTCTATACATGCTAGGCTTATTGGGGACCATTGTGTTGGAGAACGTTGCATGAGAAACAAAAAATTTCCTACGCTCACCAAGATCAATCTAGGAGATGCATATCTACGAGAGGAGAGATTGAATCTACATACCCTTGTAGATTTCTAAGAGGAAGTGTTAAAGAACGCGGTTGATGTAGATGTACGTATTTGTGATCCTATCACGATCCGTCCCATGAACTCCCGATCGAGCGCCGAACGGACGTCACCTCTGGATTCAGCACACGTACATCTTGATGACTGCTACTTCTCAAACAACAGCGCCTGAAATTGACACGTTGACGGAGACTTGCTTGCGTTGGTTTTTCCCTTGAAGAGGAAAGGGTGATGCAGCACAGGAGCAGTAAGTATTTCCCTCAGTTTGAGAACCAAGGTATCAATCCAGTAGGAGAATCTCGTCAAGTCCAGAGTACCCGCGCAAACACAAAAGAGCTTGCACCCAACGCTATAAAGGGGTTGTCAATCCCTTCAAGATTGATTGAAAATTGAGATCTCAAGGCGGAAAGTGCAACGAAGAAAAAGAGTAAGACTGAAAATATGGTGTGAAGTAGACCCGGGGGCCATAGTGTTCACTAGAGGCTTCTCTCAAAATTGCAAATATAACGGTGGGTGAACAAATTACTGTCGAGCAATTGATAGAACCGCGCAAAGTCATGACGCTATCTAAAGCAATGATCTTACATATAGGCATCACGTCCGAGACAAGTAGACCGATATTTTCTGCATCTACTACTATTACTCCACACATCGACCGCTATCCAGCATGCATCTAGTGTATTGAGTTCATGACGAACAGAGTAACGCCTTAAGCAAGATGACATGATGTAGAGGGATAAACTCAAACCAATGATGAAAACCCCATCTTTTTACCCTTGATGGCAACAACATGATGCGTGCCTCGCTACCCCTTCTGTCACTGGGTGAGGTCACCGCACGGTATGAACCCAAAAGCAATCACTTCTCCCATTGCAGGAATAATAGATCAAGTTGGCCAAACAAAACCCACAACTCGAAGAGAATTATAAGGATATGAAATCATGCATATAAGAGATCAGAAGAAACACAAATAAGATTCATAGATAATCTTATCACAAATCCACAATTCATCGGATCTCGACAAACACACCGCAAAAGAAGATTACATCGGATAGATCTCCATGAAGATCATGGAGAACTTTGTATTGAAGATCCAAGAGAGAGAAGAAGCCATCTAGCTACTAGCTATGGCCTGTAGGTCTATGGTGAACTACTCACGCATCATCGGAGAGGTCATGGTGTTGATGAAGAAGCCCTCCATATCCGAATCCCCCTCCGGCAGGGCAGCAGAACGTGCCCTAGATGGGATCTTGTGGAGACAGAAGCTTGCAGCGGCGGAAAAGTACTTTCGATGATCTCCTGATTTTTTCTAGAAGTTTTGGGAATATATAGGCGAAAGACCTAGGGCAGAGGAGGCCCAGGGAGCCCACAAGACTGGGAGGCGCCCCCCTGGCCGCGTCTAGGGGGCTTGTGGGGTCCCTAGTGGCCCGCTGCCTTGGTTCTCAAGTTCCCCAATCGTCTTCTGTTTCGGAAAAATCTTTTTGGAAGTTTCCTTCCATTTGGACTCCGTTTAAAATCCTCCTCTGAAAAGGGTCAAAAACACGGAAAAAACAGGAACTGACACTTGGCACTGAGTTAATAAGTTAGTCCCAAAAAATATATAAAAGGCATACAAAACATCCAAAGTTTGACAAGATAATAGCATGAAACCATCAAAAATTATAGATACCTTGGAGACGTATCAATGACATCTCCGCCTCCTCGATCCAGCAAGCGAGGGAAGAGTGGTAGATGAGTTCCCCGGCAGCGCGACGACACAACGGTGGTGGTCGAGTAGCTATCCCGGCACGGCTTCGCCAAGCAACACCGAGAAAACTAGAGGAGGAGACGATCTAGAGGGAGAGGGAGGTGTTGCGCCGTGGCGTGTGTGTTGCAGCCCTCCCCCCTCACACACACACACACACACACACACACACACACACACACACACACACACACACACACACATATATATATATATAGGAGGAGGGGGTGTCCAACTCGGCCTAGGGTTCCCCCTCAAGGGGGGCGGCGGAAAAGGGGTGGGGCACGGCAGCCCCATACGTTGCCTTGTCACCCAAGGTAAGGGTGGTCGGCCCCTATGTGGGCTTAGCCCCCATCTTCCACTGCACGGGCCTTGGTGGGAGGGGCGGCCAGACCACCAGGGGCTGGTGCGCCCCCTCTCACAGCCCATGGGGCCCTTTGGGGCAGGTGGACCCTCCTGGTGGACCCCCAAAACACTTCCGGCACTCCCGTCACAAAACCAACATAACCCAGAACTTTTCCGTACCTCGAATACCAACTTCCTATATATCAATCTTTACCTCCGGACCATTCCGGAGCTCCTCGTGATGTCTGAGATCTCATTCAGGGCTCCGAACAACTTTCAGTTATCACCACACATAACTTACTAATACCAAATCGTCATCAAACCTTAAGTGTGCAGACCCTGCGAGTTTGAGAACTACACATACATGACCGAGACACTCTTTGGTCAATAATCAATAGCGGGACCTAGATGTCCATATTGGCTCCTACGTATTCTACGAAGACCTTTATCGGTCGAACCACGATGTCAAGGATTAATTCAAGGGATTTTTATTTTTGTGCCCCTGGTTCGTTAGCTCTACTCATTCATCCCCACGCTCTTAACTTTTGCTCACTTTTCCCCACTCCCTTGACCGAAACCCTCACAACTGGTCACAAACGGTGGATGGCGGCGGGTCAGTGCTTTGACCGTTAACCCTGACGAGTGCGGCCATGCTGACTGTGTCCCCCGTTGGACCTGATGAGTGGGGTCGCGGCGGATGGTGCCGCGGTTAGCCCGTTGGGCCGTGGTTAGATTGTTGGGCCCCGCGCGCGCAGTAACGACCTGAGCCTGCTATGCATGCACCTGCCTCCATCGGTCACTGCTGGGCCCTGCGCGTGCCATAACGACATGAGCCTGCTATGCATGCACGTAGCTAGCCTGCCTCCATGCGTTGGTGCCCGCCGCCACGTACGCTGACCGGCCTCTTTTTGCATGCTAGCGGCCACGGACGCAAGGACGGTTGCTGCTGCTGGTTCGTCTCATATCACACGCTTGTCTCCCCGATCCACTCGCATCTATTCAATGTGGCAATTAAAGCTAAGCTATGCATGCGCGACATGAACCGCTTGCATGCCTGCCTTCCAGCATGCGTCGATGCGCCCCGCCACGGATGCAGCCTTCCTGTGAGCCACCACGAGACGCAGCGTATGTCGCCTCCTCGATCGATTCACAGTTCACACCGTCTCAGCCTTTTACCACCGCAGCATCAATTCAGCATGGCAATTAAACTCTAGGGCATATCGATCAACGTGCGCCGCCATGATACCGAAGCGGGGAAGCCTGTTGTGCGTGCCATGTGATCGAGCTAGGCTGCCTGCATGCGTGCCGTCACGGACGCAGCGACAGTCGCTGCCATTGATCGAGCTAGGTTTTAGGTATTTGAGGCTTTAGGGCTTTGAAGCATCAACAAAAAGCATGTAATATATTTTTTGAAGCATCAGCATTTTGAAGCATCAACAAACATAGCTCAGATAGCATAATAACGAAAGCATACAATATAGGGACGCCTACAATATATATCCTATGTACTGCCTAGTGCACTATGCGTCTTCATCGTCGGAGATGGCCGGAGTCTGGTCCTCCTGGGCCACCACATGTGCCTCCTCCTGCGCCGCCCGCGCTGCCTGCATCTGCTGCTAACGTCGGGCCTCCGCAGCTGCTTCCGAGCGGATGGTGTTGAGGATCACCACTTGGTGGGGCCACACATAGTAGACCTGCGGCGGCGCGTCCACTTCCGGCTCTTGCGGCGGCGCCTCCACTTCCGGTTCCTGCGGTGGCGCCTGCACCTCCGACTCTTGCGGTGGCGCCTCCACCTCCGGCTCCTCCTTCGGCGATGCCTCCACCTCCGGCTCCTCCTCCAGCGCCTCCTCCTCCGGCTCCCCAAAATCCTCTAGAGGTAGCCCCGCTTCCCTCTGGAATTGGGCCCGCCGAAGGAGGTAGAGACGTTCTTCGATCGTGTAGTATTGGTGGCGTGGTGGCATGGTTGATGGACTGGGAGAGGGGAGTTCTCGGGCCGACAGGAAAATGAAGCACGCGAAGAGCTATGGCTAGGGGAGGGGAGTGTCCGTCCGGCTTAAATAGCCATTGTAACCTAAACCCTAAACTGCCCCGTTTTCACACTAACCGCGGCATCAGGAGTGTACACACGTGCGAAATAGTGGTTGGTTTGATGAGTGGACTACGATCAAATGTACACGCATGGGAAACAGTGGTCAAACGTGAAAGAGCCAGCACGTTCACACACGATGCAAAAAACGATGCAAAAATAATGATGCAAAAAAACGAGCAAAAAATGACGCAAAAAACGTTGCAAAAAAATGATGCAAAAAAACGATGCAAAAAAACAATGCAGAGTCAGTGGTGGGAGAGCAGGCGACCACAACCAACGGGATTGCCTCTCGCGGATCGCCCCACGATCCAACGATGCGGAGCCGTCCTTGTGATCCAACGGCCCGGAGCCTGCACGCAGCCTGCCCAGTGACGACCCACAAGTATAGGGGATCTATCATAGTCCTTTCGATAAGTAAGAGTGTCGAACCCAACGAGGAGCAGAAGGATCTGACAAGTGGTTTTCAGCAAGGTATTCTCTGCAAGCACTGAAATTATCGGTAACAGATAGTTGTGTGGTAAGGTGATTCGTAGCAAGTAGCAAGTAACAATAGTAACAACGGTGAAGCAAAGTGGCCCAATCCCTTTTGTAGCAAGGGACAAGCCTGGACAAACTCTTGTAGGAGGTAAAGCGCTCCCGAGGACACATGGGAATTTCTGTCAAGCTAGTTTTCATCATGTTCATATGATTCACGTTCGCTACTTTGATAGTTTGATATGTGGGTGGACCGGTGCTTGGGTGCTGCCCTTACTTGGACAAACATCCCACTTATGATTAACCCCTCTCGCAAGCATCTGCAACTATGAAAGAAGAATTAAGACAAAGTCTAACCATAGCATTAAACTAGTGGATCCGAATCAGCCCCTTACGAAGCAACGCATAAACTAGGGTTTAAGCTTCTGTCACTCTAGCAACCCATCATCTACTTACTACTTCCCAATGCCTTCCTCTAGGCCCAAATAATGGTGAAGTGTTATGTACTCGACGTTCACATAACACTACTAGAGGAAAAACAACATACAACGCATCAAAATATCGAACGAATACCAAATTCACATGACTACTTATAGCATGACTTATCCCATGTCCTCAGGAACAAAAGTGACTACTCACAAAGCATAATAATATTCATGACCAAAGAGGTATTTAATAGCATCAAGGATCTGAACATATAATCTTCAACTGAGTAATCCAACTAGCATGAACTACAAAGAGTAATTAACACTACTAGCAACCTTACAAGTACCAATCGGAGTCGCGAGACGGAGATTGGTTACAAGAGATGAACTAGGGTTTGGAGATGAGATGGTGCTGATGAAGATGTTGATGGTGATGAGTCCCCTCCGATGAGAGGAGTGTTGGTGATGACGATGGCGATGATTTCCCCCTCCAGGAGGGAAGTTCCCCCGGCAGGACGACCCTGCCGGAGCTATAGATTGCTTCTGCTCAGGTTCCGCCTCATGGCGGCGGTGATTCCTCCGGAAAGCCTCCTCTCGATTTTTTCTGGAACGAAACCCTCCTTATAGCAAAAGACGGGGGCGAGAGGGCCAACCGGGAGCCCACAAGCCCCCAAGGTGCGGCCAGGGGGTAGGCCGCGCCTAGCAGGCTTGTGGCCTCCTGGTGGCTCCCCTCTGGTACTTCTTCGTCCCATTATTTTTTATAAATTCCAAAATGAATCCCCGTTGATTTTCAGGGCTTTTGAAGTTGGGATGAATAGGTATCTCAAACTTGCTCCTTTTTCAGGCTAGAATTCCAGCTGCCGGCATTCTCCCTCTTCATGTAAACCTTGCAAAATAAGAGAGAAAGGGCATAAGTATTGTACCGTGAAGTGTAATATTATCCCATAAAGCGATAAATATCAACGTAAAAGCATGATGCAAAATGGACGTATCAACTCCCCCAAGCTTAGACTTCGCTTGTCCTCAAGCGAAAACCGAGATCAATAAATATGCCCACATGTTTAGAGAGAGAGGTGTCGACTAAACAAGATATGGACATGCAAGCATCATGATCATAATTAGAACATCAATATCATCATATAATCTCTCATGCTAAAGTGACAATTCCTTCACAAAGTAAAGTATGGATCAAGAACCTTATTGAGAATTAACAACCAATAGCCTTTAGTCATTGAAGAAATTGCAATTTATCATAACATCGGAAAGAGCCAAATAAGAGCTTGTAAAGCAAATCCACATACTCAATCATCCTTTTGTCTTATATAATTGCTACAACTCACGTGGTACTCATGAGATCAAAGTTTCAGTCGGACACAGAGAAAGATAGGGGCTTATAGTTTCGCCTCCCAACTATTTACCTCAAGGTAATGTCAACAATAATAATTCATGAATACTTACTTCCAAGTTGACATATGAGTATATATATTTCCCTAGCATATGACGTTAGCCAAGATAAAGGCAAAATAAGGAATTGGTGTAGATCACCATGACACTTTCAAGGGCAAAAAGTAAAGGTACAAGATAGGCCCTTCGCAGAGGGAAACAGAGGTTGTCATGCGCTTTTGAGGTTTGGATGTGTGTCCTCTTAGTGTGAAGGAACATCACTTTATATTGCCTCCTGTGATAAAGAACTTTATTATACAGTCTATCGCTTTTATGTCTTCCTCATCACAGGTTCGTACAAAGCTTATTTTCCACACACTAATAGATCATACATATTTAGGGAGCAATTTTTATTGCTTGCAGCGATGACAACTTACTTGAGGGATCTTATTCAATCCATAGGTATGTATGGTGGACTCTCATGGAAACACTGGGTTGAAGGTTTATGGATGCACAAGTAGTATCTCTACTTGGTGCGGGAGTTTTGGCTGATATGAGGTGGAAGCAATCGTCACATGCTAAGAGATCTCTAGTCATATAATCATTGTTCGGAACCAAGCAAGCATAATTCATTATGTTGTCTTCATTGTTCAACATCTACTTCTAAGCATGCAATAGTTTAGTGAGTGTTCACAATCATAGATGGTGTCAAAGATGATATATTTATATGTGAAACTCTCATTCTTTATCACTTCCTATTAATTGCAGCAATGACCAAGGTCTACGTTTGTCCACCCGCAACAAGTTTCAATCAACATTCTTTTTATATGTGGAGCCATCACTTCCCATAAGATCATTACAAGAGCTTTCATGCTTTTGTTCTTTTATCATTCTTTTCTTTCAGATCATGGCATGAAGCAAAGCCCTTAACTAAAACACTCTTTATTATATGTCTCACGAACTCGAATACATTGGGGGTGACACAAAGCAAAACTCAAGCCTAAAACACTAAAAACTTTATTCTACTAGCGAAAGATAAAACCAAAAAGGATCGAACTAAGAAAAGGTAAAGGCAAAAGATGTGATGGTGATACGATACCGGGGCAACTCCCCCAAGCTTGGCACAAGCCAAGGGGATTGCCCATACCCGTGCTTAGTTGTCTTCCTTTGGAGTTGATGGTGGTGGAGTTGTTTTGTCTTTTGATTCCAAGAGAGCCATCAATCTTTGATTTATACCTTGGACCTCTGTGATATGTTTCTCCAGCAAAACAACTTCACGAGTGAGATAAGTATTACGAACACGAGTTATTTCACATAACCTCAAGATCTCGATCAGGGATGGAGGTAAAAGGTGGAGATAGGGTTGAAGAAAATCCTCTTCCTCAGCTTCTCCTTTGTTGAGCACAGATTGCCCTTTGTCCAACATCGGGTTCTTCTCCTTACTTTTGCCCTTAGTTTCTTCAGGTAGCCTTTCCTTGGCCTCCATGACCTCCATTCATTTTAGATCAGCATTTACTTCTTCATAGACTTGAGGGAGATCGTTCTCCCCTACAGATTCCTGACACGAAATCTTGCTCTAAATCTGCGGCAGAAACAGGCTCGAAACGAAAACAGAGGAAAATTGCATGATACGAGGGTCAGAACTTTCGGGAGAATATATAATGATTTTTTCGACCAGAAGGAGTACTCCACAAGAAAACGGAGTCCGGGAGGCACACGAGGTGGTCACAAGCCCCCCATGTGCGCCGAGGGGGTGGCCCGCGCCTGGCAGGCTTGTCGCCTCCTCGTGCGCTTTCCGGACTACTTTAAAGTTTTCTACTTTTCTAAAAATTCCAAAACGGAGAAAAATTCCTACTGGAAAAGTTTTGGAGTCGGTTTACTTACCGAATCACATACCTCTTCATTTTCGGAGTCTGAAACAGGCTGATAGATATCCCTTAGGTACTCCTCTGGAGTTATGATATTGATAACATTGCTTTCAACATTTATGGAAGTACCTTAGATATAATGCTTGATCCTTTGCCCATTTACCACTCTCAGAAAATTACCTTCAGTGTTGTTGATCTTGATGGCACCGGAACGATATACTTCCTCAACAATGTAAGGACCTTCCCATTTAGAGAGAAGCTTGCCTGCAAAAAATCTTAAACGAGAATTATATAGCAAGACATAATCACCTACATTGAACTCACGTTTTTGTATCCTTTTATCATGCCACCTCTTAACCTTTTCTTTAAACAACTTGCCATTTTCATATGCCTGAGCTCTCCATTCATCAAGAGATCTAATATCAAATAACCTCTTCTCACCAACAAGTTTGAAATCAAAGTTGAGCTCTTTGATTGCCCAATAAGCCTTATGCTCTAGCTCAAGAGGTAAATGACATGCTTTACCGTAAACCACTTTGTACAGAGACATGCCCATGGGATTCTTATAAGCAGTTCTATAAGCCCATAGTGCATCATCAAGCTTCTTAGACCAATTCTTTCTAGACCTATTAACGGTCTTTTGCAGAATTAGTTTAATCTCTCTATTACTTAGCTCTACTTGACCACTGGACTGAGGATGATAGGGAGATGCAATTCTATGGTTGATATCATACTTAGCAAGCGTTTTATGGAAAGCACCATGAATGAAATGTGAACCACCATCAGCCATTAGATATCTAGGGACTCCAAATCTAGGGAAAATAACTTCTTTAAGCATCCTGATAGAGGTGTTGTGATGAGCACTACTAGTTGGAATAGCTTCTACCCACTTAGTAACATAGTCAACAGCAACTAGGATGTGAGTATACCCGTTGGATTTTGGAAAAGGTCCCATATAATCAAAGCCCCAAACATCAAACGGTTCAATGACAAGTGAATAATTCATAGCCATTTCTTGATGCTTACCGATATTACCTATTCTTTGAGATTCGTCAGAAGACAAGACAAACTTACGAGCATCCTTGAAGAGAGTGGGCCAATAGAAACCTGATTGCAATACCTTGTGTGCAGTTCTATCTCCCGCATGGTGTCCTCCGTAAGCCTCGGAGTGACACTTCTGTAGGATCTGTCCCTGTTCATGTTCAGGTACACAACGTCTAATAACACCATCTACTCCTTCCTTATAAAGGTGAGGATCATCCCAAACGTGATGTCTCAAATCAAAGAAGAATTTCTTCTTTTGCTTGTATGTCAAACTAGGTGGTATATATTTGGCAACGATATAATTTGCATAATCAGCATACCACGGTGTACAACGTGAAGTATTGATGACATTCAATTGCTCATCAGGAAAGCTATCATCAATAGGTTGTGGGTCATCAAGAACATTCTCCAACCTGGACAAGTTATCTCCTACGAGGTTCTCAGCACCCTTTCTATCAACAACATGCAAATCAAATTCTTGTAGCAAGAGAACCCATCTGATAAGTCTAGGTTTAGCGTCTTTATTTTTCATGAGGTACTTAATAGCAGCGTGATCGGTGTGAATAGTGACTTTGGAATCAACTATATAAGATCTGAACTTTTCACATGCAAACACGACTGCTAAAAATTCCTTTTCAGTAGTAGCATAGTTTCTTTGGGCACTGTCTAGAGTTTTACTAGCATAGTGAATAACATTCAACTTCTTATCAACTCTTTGTCCTAGAACAACGCCAACAGCATAATCACTATCATCACACATGATTTCAAAAGGTAAGTTCCAATCAGGTGGTTGAACAATAGGTGCAGTTATCAAGGCCTTCTTAAGTATTTCGAAGGCTTCCTCACAATCATCGTCAAAAACAAAAGGAATATCCTTTTGCAAGAGATTGGTAAGAGGCCTAGAAATCTTAGAGAAGTCTTTAATGAACCTTCTATAGAAACCAGCATGACCAAGGAAACTTCTTATACCTTCGATATCTGTAGGGCATGGCATTTTCTGATTGCATCAACTTTAGCCTTATCGACTTCAATACCTCTTTCATAAATTTTATGTCCTAGGACGATGCCTTCATTAACCATAAAGTGGCACTTCTCCCAATTCAAGACAAGGTTGGTATCTTTACATCTCTACAAGACTCGATCAAGGTTGCTGAGGCAATCATCGACACAAGTCCCGTAAACGGAGAAGTCATCCATGAAAACCTCAACAGTCTTTTCACAAAAGTCAGAGAATATAGCCATCATATATCTTTGAAAGGTGGTAGGCGCATTACATAAGCCAAAAGGCATACGTCTGTAAGCAAAGGTACCGAAAGGGTAGGTGAAAGTGGTTTTCTCCTGATCAGATTGTGCAACAGGTTTTTGGGAGAAACCAGAATAACCATCTAGAAAGCAGAAGTGTGTGTGTTTGGACAGTCTTTCTAGCATTTGGTCGATAAAAGTCAAAGGGTAATGATCTTTCCTAGTGGCCTTATTCAATTTCCTAAAATCAATCACCATCCTATAGCCAGTAATAATCCTCTGTGGGATCAATTCATCCTTATCATTAGGAACAACGGTAATACCTCCCTTCTTAGGGACGCAATGCACCGGACTCACTCAATCACTGTGAGCAACAGGATAGATAATACCTGCTTCCAGGAGCTTTAGTATTTCTTTTCTTACTACCTCTTTCATCTTAGGATTTAATCTCCGTTGATGATCAGCAACTGGTTTGGAATCAGGATCGGTTTTATTCTTGTGCTGGCATAGAGTGGGACTAATGCCCTTAAGATCATCAAGAGTATATCCAATAGCAGCACAGTGCTTCCTCAGAGTTTTTAGTAACTTGTTTTCTTCATGCTCTGAGAGGCTAGTACTAATAATAACATGATATATATCTTTTTCATCAAGATAAGCATACTTAAGTGTATCAGGTAACTGCTTCAGCTCAAATATAGGATCACCCTTTGGTGTGGGTGGATCTCCAAGCAGTTCAACGGGCAAATTATTCTTAAGGATAGGATGTTGTTCAAAGATAACTCTATCTATCTCATTCCTTTCATCCATATGCATATCATTTTCATGCTCAAGCAAGTATTTCTCTAAAGGATCAGTAGGAGGCACAACAATAGAAGCTAGGGCAATAATTTCATCCTTACTAGGCAACTCTTTTTCATGGGGTTGTCTACCAAACTTGGAAAAATTGAACTCATGTGAGACACCTTCAAAGCCAACAGTGATAGTTTGCTTCTCATAGTCAATATGAGCATTGACATTATTGAGGAAAGGTCTGCCAAATATGATGGGACAAAAGCTATCTTGTGTGGTAGCAAGAACGAGAAAATCAGCAGAATACTTTGTTTTACCACACAAGACTTCAACATCCCTAACAATTCCCAAAGCGCAGATAGTATCTCTATTGGCAAGTTGAATAGTGACATCAATAGGTTCCATCTCAACGGGTGCAATATTGACTTTAATTTCATCATATAAATATTGAGGTATTGCACTAACACTAGCACCCACGTCACATAAACCATGATAACAATGATCTCCTGTCTTAACAGAAACAACAGGCATGCCAACAACGGGCCTATGTTTGTGTCTAGCATGAGGTTTAGCAATTCTAGGAGCATCTTCACAGAAGTGAATATCATGTCCCTCAACATCGTCGGACAGGAGATCTTTGATAATAGAAATGCTAGGTTCAACTCTAATTATCTCAGGGGGTGTAGGTGCTCTAATGTAGCCCCTACATATCACAGTTGAAACTTTAGAATGATCCTTTATCCTAACACGGAAAGGTGGTTTTTCAATGTAAGCACTTGGAACAATAGGATCATTATAAGCAATGACTTTCTCTTCAACTGGATTGGGTTTAACTACATTGACTTCTAAGGGAGGATGATATTTAAACCACTTCTCTTTAGGGAGATCAACATGAGCAGAAAATGATTCACACAATGAAGCTACTATCTCAGAGTCAAGTCCATATTAAGCGCAAAAATCACAAAAAGTATTTGTTTAAACAAAGGATTTAACGCAATCAAACTTGAGATTCATACCTGACTCCTTACCTTCATCAGACTCCCAATCTTCAGATTTGGGTTTAATTCTTTCCAATAAATTCCATTTGAAGTCAATATCTCTCTTCATAAAAGAACCGGTACAAGAAGTGTTAAGCATGGTGCGATCATCATGAGAAAGTCGAGCATAGAAGTTCTGAATGATAATTTCTCTCGAGAGCTCATGGTTGGGGCATGAATATAACATTGATTTAAGCCTCCCCCAAGCTTGAGCGATGCTTTCTCTATCACAAGGCCAAAAATTATAAATATAATTCCGATCACGATGTACTAGATGCATAGGATAAAACTTTTGATGAAATTCCAATTTCAACCGGTTGTAGTTCCATGATCCAGTATCATCACATAGCCTATACCATGTCAATGCTTTATCCCTCAAAGATAAGGGAAAGACCTTCTTCTTGACCTCATCCTCGGGGAAACCTGCAAGATTAAATAAACCACAAACTTCATCTACATAGATTAGATGCAAGTTGGGATGCGATGTTCCATCTCCTGTAAAAGGATTAGCCAGCAGTTTCTCAAGCATACCCGAAGGAAAATCATAGCAAATATTTTTAGTACTTGCAGCAGGTTGAGGAGCAACTCGTTGTGCTTCCATTCGAGGTGAAGATACCTGGAACAAGCTCCTCAAAGGATTAGTTTCCATAGTGACAAGTGAAAATAAATTTCAGCACACTATATAAATGTTTCCTTACCAAATTCCACTTACCAAAGGCGCTTCAATCCCTGGCAACGGCGCCAAAAAAGAGTCTTGATGACCCACAAGTATAGGGGATCTATCGTAGTCCTTTCGATAAGTAAGAGTGTCGAACCCAACGAGGAGCAGAAGGATCTGACAAGTGGTTTTCAGCAAGGTATTCTCTGCAAGCACTGAAATTATCGGTAACAGATAGTTGTGTGGTAAGGTGATTCATAGCAAGTAGCAAGTAACAATAGTAAAAATGGTGTAGCAAAGTGGCCCAATCCCTTTTGTAGCAAGGGACAAGCCTGGACAAACTCTTATAGGGGGTAAAGCGCTCCCGAGGACACATGGGAATTTCTGTCAAGCTAGTTTTCATCATGTTCATATGATTCGCGTTCGCTACTTTGATAGTTTGATATGTGGGTGGACCGGTGCTTGGATGCTGCCCTTACTTGGACAAACATCCCACTTATGATTAACCCCTCTCGCAAGCATCCACGACTACGAAAGAAGAATTAAGACAAAGTCTAACCATAGCATTAAACTAGTGGATCCAAATCAGCCCCTTACGAAGCAACGCATAAACTAGGGTTTAAGCTTCTGTCACTCTAGCAACCCATCATCTACTTACTACTTCCCAATGCCTTCCCCTAGGCCCAAATAATGGTGAAGTGTTATGTAGTCGACGTTCACATAACACCACTAGAGGAAAACCAACATACAACGCATCAAAATATCGAACGAATACCAAATTCACATGACTACTTATAGCATGACTTATCCCATGTCCTCAGGAACAAAAGTGACTACTCACAAAGCATAATAATATTCATGACCAGAGAGGTATTGAATAGCATCAAGGATCTGAACATATAATGTTCCACCGAGTAATCCAACTAGAATCAACTACAAAGAGTAATTAACACTACTAGCAACCTTACAAGTACCAATCGGAGTCGCAAGACGGAGATTGGTTACAAGAGATAAACTAGGGTTTGGAGATGAGATGGTGTTGATGAAGATGTTGATGGTGATGAGTCCCCTCCGATGAGAGGAGTGTTGGTGATGACGATGGCAACGATTTCCCCCTCCGGGAGGGAAGTTTCCCCGGCAGGACAACCCTGCCGGAGCTCTAGATTGGTTCTGCTCAGGTTCTGCCTCGTGGCGGCGGCAATTCCTCCAGAAAGCCTCCTCTTGATTTTTTTCTTGAACGAACCCTCCTTATAGCAAAAGAGGGGGGCCAGAGGGCCAACTGGGAGCCCACAAGCCACCTAGGCGCGGCAAGGGGGGTAGGTCGCGCCTAGCTGGCTTGTGGCCTCCTGGTAGCTCCCCTCTAGTACTTCTTCGGCCCAGTATTTTTTATAAATTCCAAAATAAATCCTCGTTGATTTTCACGACTTTTGGAGTTTGGCAGAATAGGTATCTCAAACTTGCTCCTTTTTCAGGTCAGAGTTCTAGGTGTCGGCATTCTCCCTCTTCTTGTCAACCTTGCAAAATAAGAGAGAAAAGGCATAAGTATTGTACCGTGAAGTGTAATAACATCCCATAAAGCGATAGATATCAACATAAAAGCATGATGCAAAATGGACGTATCAACTCCCCCAAGCTTAGACTTCGCTTGTCCTCAAGCGGAAACCAAGATCAATTATTATGCCCACATGTTTAGAGAGAGAGGTGTCGACTAAACAAGATATGGACATGGAGGCATCATGATCATAATTAGAACATCAATATCATCATATAATCTCTCATGCTAAAGTGACAATTCCTTCACAAAGTAAAGTATGGATCAAGAACCTAATTGAGAATTAACAACCAATAGCCTTTAGTCATTGAAGCAATTGCAATTTATCATAACATCGGAAAGAGCCAAATAAGAGCTTGTAAATAAAATCCACATACTCAACCAAGATGAAGAAGTATATGAGTTCTCCGGCAGTGTGACAGCACTCCGGTGGTGGTGACGATCTACTCCTGCAAGGCTCCGCCTGAGCTCCGCAGAAATATGATCTAGAGGAAGAACTGTGTCTAGATCTGAGTTGCACGTGGCAAAAGTTGTCTCAAATCAGCCCTAAATCACCACTATATACAGGAGGGAGGGGGAGGAGGCTTTCCTTGAGGGCCAAGCCCTCAAGGCTGCACCGGCTAGGAGGAGGAGGAGGAATCCTACTCCAATTAGGATTGGAAAGTGGAGTCCTTCTTTTCCTTCCCACCTCCGCTTTTTTCTTTCTTTGGTTTTCTTCTTATGGCACCAAGGCCCTCTTGGGCTGTCCCACCAGCCCACTAAGGGCTTGTGCGCCACCCCTAAGACCATTGGTCTTCCCCCGGGTGGGTTTCCCCCCTCCCGGTGAACTTCCAGAACCCATTCGTCACTCCCGGTACAATCCCGGTAATGCCCAAAAACCTTCCGGTAACCAAATGAAACCATCCTATATATCAATCTTCGTTTCCGGACATTCCAGAAACTCTCATGACGTTTGTGATCTCATCCGGTACCCCTAATAACATTAGGTAACCACACATATAACTCAACTATACTAAAACATCATCGAACCTTAAGTGTGTAGACCCTGCGGGTTCGAGAACTATGCAGACATGCCCCGAGGTACTCCTCGGTCACTATCCAATAGTGGGACCTGGATGCCCATATTGGATCCTACATATTCTCCGAAGATCTTATCGGTTGAACCTCGGTGTCAAGGATTCATATAATTCCGTGTGTTATTCCCTTTGTCCTTCGGTATGTTACTTGCCCGAGATTTGATCGTCGGTATCCGCATACCTATTTCAATCTCGTTACCAGTAAGTCTCTTTACTCGTTCCGTAATACAAGATCCCGTGACTTACACTTAGTCACATTGCTTGCAAGGCTTGTGTGTGATGTTGTATTACCGAGTGGGCCCCGAGATACCTCTCCGTCACACGGAGTGACAAATCCCAGTCTTGATCCATACTAACTCAACGGACACCTTCGGAGATACCTGTAGAGTACCTTTATAGTCACCCAGTTATGTTGTGACGTTTGATACTCACAAGGTATTCCTCCGGTCCCAGTGAGTTATATGATCTCATGGGCATAAGAATAAATACTTGACACGCAGAAAACAATAGCAATAAAATGACACCATCAATATGCTACGTATATAATTTAGGTCTTGTCCATCACATTATTCTCCTAATGATGTGATCCCGTTATCAAGTGACAACACTTGCCTATAGCTAGGAAACCTTGACCATCTTTGATCAACGAACTATTCAACTAGAGGCTCACTAGGGACAGTGTGTTGTCTATGTATCCACACATGTATTTGAGTTTCCAATCAATACAATTCTAGCATGGATAATAAACGATTATTACGAACAAGGAAATATAATAATAACTAATTTATTATTGCCTCTAGGGAATATTTCCAACAGTCTCCCACTTGCACTAGAGTCAATAATCTAGTTCACATCACCATGTGATTTTAATGAATGCAACACCCATATAGTTCTGGGGTCTGATCACGTTTTGCTCGTGAGAGAGGTTTTAGTCAATGGTTCTAAATATTTCAGATCTGTGTGTCTTTTACAAATATTTATGTCATCTTATAGATGCTGCTACTACGTGCTATTCGGAAATACTCCAAATATCTACTCTACTATACGAATCCGTTTTACTACTCATGGCTACTCGGATTAGTGTCAAAGCTTGCATCAACATAACCCTTTACGACGAACTCTTCAAGCACCTCCATAATCGAGAAAAATTCCTTAGTCTATTAGTTACTAAGGATAACTTTGACCGATGTTCAATGATTCAATCCTGGATCACTCTCTGTACCTCTTAACAGACTTGTGGCAAGGAACACATCAGTTGCGGTACACATCATGGCATATTGTAGAGTCTATGGCTAAGGCATAGGGGACGACCTTCGTCCTTTCTCTTTCTTCTGCCGTGGTCGGGCTTTTGAGTCTTACTCATATTCACACCTTACAACACAGCCAAGAACTCCTTTGCTGATCTATTTTGAACTCCTTCAAAAACTTGTCAAGGCATGCATTTCATTTGAAAGTTCTGTTTAGCATTTTTGATCTGTCTCCATATATCTTGATGCTCAATGTTCAAGTACCTCTATCCAGGTCTTCCTTTGAAAAAACCCTTTCAAACAACCTTTATGCTTTACAGAAATTCTACATTACTTCCGATCAACAATATGTCAACCACATATACTTATCAGAAATACTATAGTGCTCCCACTCACTTCATTGGAAATACAAGTTTCTCATAAACCTTGTACAAACCCAAAAGCTTTCATCATCTCATCAAAGCGTATATTCCAACTCCGAGATGCTTGCACCAGTCCATAGAAGGATCGCTGGAGCTTGCATACTTGTTAGTATCCTTAGGATCGACAAAACCTTCTGGTTGATCTCTCATACAATCTTTCCTCAAGGAAACTGTCGAGGAAACAATGTTTTGACTTCATGTGTGCAATATTTCATAAATAATGCAGAAACTACTAACATAGTTCCAACAGACTTTTAGCATTGCTACGAGTGAGAAAGTCTCATCATAGTCAACTCTTTGATCTTGTCGGAAACATCTTTGCGACAAGTCGAGCTTTTCTCAATGGTGACTTTTCACCATCATCGTCTGTCTTCCTTTAAAAGATCCATCTTTACTCAAGAGTCTTATGACCATCAAGTAGTTCTTCCAAAGTCTACATGGATCCTTTCTCGGATTTCATGGCCTTCAGCCATTTGTCAGAATTCGGGCTCACCATCGCTTCTCCATAGCTCGTAGGTTCATTGTTGTTCAACAACATGACCTCCAAGACAGGATTACCGCACCACTCTGTAGTAGTACGCGACCTTGTTGACCAACGAGGTTTGTAGTAAATTGATCCGAAGCTCAATGATCACCATCATCAGCTTCCAATTCAATTGGTGTAGGCGTCACAGGAACATCTTCCTGTGCCCTGCTACACACTGGTTGAAGTGACGGTTCACTAACCTCATCAAGTTCCACCACCCTCCCACTCATTTCTTTCGATAGAAACCTTTCCTCGAGAAAGGACCCGTTTCTAGAAACAAACTGTTTTCTTCCGGATCTGAGATAGGAGATGTATCCAGCTGTTTTGGATATCCTACGAAGATGCATTTATCCGCTTTGGGTTCGAGCTTATCAGACTGAAACTTTTTCACATAAGTGTCGCGGCCCCAAACTTTCAAGAAACGACAGCTTAGGTTTCTCCAAACCATAGTCTATATTGTATCATCTCAACGGAAATATGCGGTGCCCTATTTAAAGTGAATGTGGTTGTCTCTAATGCATAACCCATAAACGATAGTGGTAATTCGATAAGAGACATAATAGTATGCACTACATCAAAATAGGGCGTGGCTATGACGTTCGGACACACCATCACACGATGGTGTTCTAGGTGGCATGAATTGCGAAACAATTTCCACATTGTCTTAACTGTGTACCAAAACTCGCAACTCAGATATCCATCTCTATGATCATATCATAGACAGTTTATCCTCTTGTCACGACGATCTTCACTCATAAATAGCTTTGAACTTTTTAATATTTCAGACTTGTGATTCATCAAGTAAATACTCTTGTATCTACTCAAATCGTCAGTGAAGTAAGAACATAACGATATCCACTACGTGCCTCAGGACTCATTGGACAGCACACATAAAAAATGTATGACTCCCAACAAGTTACTCTCTTGTTTCATGTGGCATGATTTGCATGTCTCAAGTGATTCAAAATCAAGTGAGTCCAAACGATCCATCTCTATAGAGCTTCTTCATGCATTTATACCAACAGGTATGGTTTGCATGTCTCAAAAGTTTCAAAAATGAGTGAGTACAAAGATCCATCGGCATGGAGCTTCTTCATGCATTTTTACACCAACATGACTCAAGTGGCAATGCCACAACTAAGTGGTACTATCATTATTACTTTGTATCTTTTGGCACCAATATTATGAACATGTGTAACACCACGATCGAGATTCAATAAACCATTGAAGGTAATTGTTCACGCAAATGGAATAACCATTATTCTCTTTAAATGAATAATCGTATTGCAATAAACACGATCCACTCATGTTCATTCTCAACGCAAACACCAAATAACAATTATTTAGGTTTAACACCAATCCCGATGGTAGAGGGAGCGTGTGATGTTTGATCACATCAATCTTGGAAACACTTCCAACACGTATCGTCACCTCGCCTTTAGCTAGTCTCCGTTTATACCGTAGCTTTCATTTCGAGTTACTAATCACTTAGCAACCGAACCAGTATCCAATACCCTCGTGCTACTAGGAGTACCAGTAAAGTACACATCAATATCATGTATATCAAATATACTTCTGTCGACTTTGCCAACCTTCTTATCTACCAAGTATCTAAGGTAGCTCCGCCTCAGTGATCGTTCCCCTCATAGCAGAAGCACTTAGTCTCGGGTTTGGGTTCAATCTTGGGTTTATTCATTGGAGCAGCAACTGGTTTGCCGTTTTATGAAGTATCCCTTCTAGCCCTTGCCCTTCTTGAAACTAGTGGTTTTACTAACCATCAACAATTGATGCTCCTTCTTGATTTCTACTTTTGCAGTGTCAAACATTGCGAATCGCTCAAGGATCATCATATCTATCCTTGATATGTTTATAGTTCATCACGAAGCTCTAGCAGCTTGGTGGCACTGACTTTGGAGAACCATCACCATCTCATCTGGAAGATTAACTCCCACTTGATTCAAGCGATTGTTGTACTCAGACAATCTGAGAACATGCTCAACGATTTGAGTTTTTCTCCTCTACTTTGTAGACAAAGAATCTTGTCGGAGGTCTCTTACCTCTCAACAAGGGCACGCGCATGAAATCTCAATTTCATCTCTTAGAACATCTCTTATGTTCCATGACATTTCAAAACGTCTTTGGCGCCTTGCTTCTAAGCCATTAAGTATTATGCACTGAACTATCACGTAGTCATCAAAAACGTGTATGTTAGATGTTCGTAACATCCACAGACGACACTCAGGTGTAGCACACCGAGTGGTGCACTAAGGACATAAGCCTTCTGCGCAGCAATGAGGACAATCCTCAGTTTTACGGACTTAGTCCGCAAAGTTGCTACTATCAACTTTCAACTAAATTTTCTCTAGGAATATATAAAAACAGTAGAGCTATAGCGCAAGCTACATCATAATTCGCAAAGACCATTAGACTATGTTCATGATAATTAGTTCAATTAATCATATTACTTAAGAACTCCCACTCAAAAAGTACATATCTCTAGTCATTTGAGTGGTACATGATCCAAATCCAATAACTCAAGTTCAATCATCACGTGAGTTGAGAATAGTTTCAGTGGTAAGCATTGTTGGGTAATGTAGCAAAAATTCAAAATTTTCCTACGCCATACTTAGATCTTCCTATGGAGAAACCAGCAACGAGAGAGGGGTAAGAGCATCTTCATACCTTTGAAGATCGCTTAGCGGAAGCGTTGCTAGAACGCGGTTGATGGAGTCGTACTCGCTGCGATTCACATCGTGGTGTGATTCCGATCTAGTGCCGAACCACGGCACCTCCGCGTTCAACACACGTGCAGCCCGGTGACGTCTCCCGCACCTTGATCCAACAAGGAGGAGGGAGAGTTTGGGGAAGAGCTCCGGCAGCATGACGGCGTGGTGGCGATGGAGCGACGAGGTCTCCCGGCAGGGCTTCGCCAAGCACCGTGGTAGAGGAGGGAGAGGAGAAGCAGGGCTGCGCCGGGAGAGAGAGAAATTGCGTGTCTCCAATGGCCAAAACCCCCCTATATATAGAGGGGAAGGGGAGGGTGGCGCACACTTTAGGATTCCCACCCCCAAAGGGTGTGGCAGCCCTAGATGGGAGGTGAGGCCGGCGGCCATGGGAGGAGAAGGGGGTGGCGCACCCCTAAGTGTGCCTTAGGCCCACCAGCGCTAGGGTTCCCCCCCCTTCCCTCTCTTTGGCGCCTTGGGCTGGGTGTGGGGGCGCACCAGCCCACCCAGGGGCTGGTTCCCTCTCACACTTGGCCCATGTAGCCTCCCGGTGGGCCTCCGAAACCCTTCCGGTGGTCCCGGCACTTTGTTGGTGGTGCCCGAAACATTCTGGCGTCCAAACCCATCCATCCTATATATCAATATTTACCTCCGGACCATTCCGGAGCTCCTTGTGACGTCCGGGATCTCATACGGGACTCCGAACTACCTTCGGTAACCTCATACAACAATTCCCTATAACCCTAGCGTCATCGAACCTTAAGTGTGTAGACCCTACGGGTTCGGGAGGCATGCAGACATGACCGAGACACCTCTCCGGTCAATAACCATCAGCGGGATCTGGATACCCATGGTGGCTCCCACATGTTGCACGATGATATCATCGGATGAACCACGATGTCAAGGATTCAATCAATCCCGTATGCAATTCCCTTTGTCTATCGGTATAGAACTTACCCGAGATTCGATCGTAGGTATCCCCCTACCTTGTTCAATCTCGTTGCCAGCAAGTCTCTTTACTTGTTCCATAGTACATCATCCCATGACTAACTCCTTCGTCACATTGAGCTCATTATGATGATGTTCTATCGAGTGGGCCCAGAGATACCTCTTCATCACACGGAGTGACGAATCCCGATCTCGATTCGTACCAACCCAACAGACGCTTTTGGAGATACCCGTAGTGCACCTTTATAGTCACCCAGTTATGTTGTGACGTTTGATACACCCAAAGCATTCTTATGGTATCCGGGAGTTGCACAATCTCACGGTCGAAGGGAAAGATACTTGACATTATAAAAGCTTTAGCATACGAACAACACGATCTAGTGCTATGCTTAGCATTGGGTCTTGTCCATCACATCATTCTCCCAATGATGTGATCTCGTTATCAATAACATCCAATGTACATGATCAAGAAACCATGATCATCTATTGATCAACGAGCTAGCCAATCTAGAGGCTTTCTAGGGACACATTTTGATCTATTTATTCACACATGTATTACTGTTTCCTGTTAATACAATTATAGCATGAACAATAGACGATTATCATGAACAAGGAAATATGATAATAACCACTTTATTATTGCCTCTAGGGCATATTTCCAACAGTCTCCCACTTGCACTAGAGTCAATAATCTAGTTACATTGTGATGAATCAAACACCCATAGCATTGTGGTGTTGATCATGTTTTGCTCATGGAAGAGGTTTAGTCAACAGGTCTGCAATATTCAGATCCGTGTGTACTTTACAAATATCTATGACTCCTCTCTGGACCTGGTCGTGGCTGGAGTTGTAGCGGCGTTGGATGTGCTTGGCTTCCTGTGAAATCTGGGCTCCTTGGTTATGGCAATGGCTCCAGTGTTATCACACAAGAGTGTCATCGGACATGACGCGCTTGGAACCACTCCAAGGTCTGTGATGAACTCCTTCATCCAGATCCCTTCATGAGCTGCTTCCGAAGCAGCTATATACTCCGCTTCACATGTAGATGCTGCCACGAGGTCTTGATTGCGGCTGCACCAGCTCACTGCCCCACCATTCAGAACATACACGTATCCGGTATGTGACGTAGAGTCATCCGGATTTGTGTTGAAGCTAGCATCAGCGTAACCCTTTACGACGAGCTCTTCGTCATCTCCATAAATGAGAAACATCTCCTTAGTCATTTTTAGGTACTTAAGGATATTCTTAATTGTTGTCCAGTGTTCCATACCGGGATCACTTTGGTACCTCCCTACCAAACTTATGGCAAGGTTTATATCAGGTCTGGTACACAGCATGGCATACATTAGAGAGCCCACGGCTGAAGCATAGGGGACAGTACGCATCTTCTCTCTATCTGCTGCCGTGGTCGGTGACTGAGTCTTACTCAATCTCATACCTTGCAAAACTGGCAAGAACCCCTTCTTCGAGTTTTCCATATTGAACTTCTTCAATATCTTGTCAAGGTATGTACTTTGTGAAAGACCTATGAGGCGTCTTGATCTATCTCTATGGATCTTGATGCCTAATATGTATGCAGCTTCTCCAAGGTCCTTCATTGAAAAACTTTTATTCAAATAGGCCTTTATGCTCTCCAATAACTCTATGTCATTCCCCATCAATAATATGTCATCCACATATAGTATGAGAAAAGCTACCGAGCTCCCACTCACTTTCTTGTACAGCTAGGCTTCTCCATAAACCATTATGAACCCAAACACTTTAATCACCTCATTAAAGTGAATGTTCCAACTCTGAGATGCTTACCCCAGCCCATAGATGGAGCGCTGGAGCTTGCATACCTTGTTAGCACTCTTAGGATCGACAAAACCTTCTGGTTGCATCATATACAACTCTTCCTTAAGATACCCGTTAAGGAATGTTTTTTTACGTCCATTTGCCAAATTTCATAATCATGAAAAGCGGCAATTGCTAACATGATTCGTACTGACTTCAGCTTCGCTACGGGAAAGAAAGTCTCATCGTAGTCAACTCCTTGAATTTGTCAAAAACCCTTTGCGACAAGTCGAGCTTTATAAACGGTCACATTACCGTTTGCGTCAGTCTTCTTCTTGAAGATCCATTTATTTTCTATGGCTCACCGATCATCGGGCAAGTCCACCAAAGTCCATAATTTGTTCTCATACATGGAACCTATCTCGGATTTCATGGCCTCAAGCCATTTGTTGGAATTCGGGCCCGCCATTACTTCTTCATAGTTTGAAGTTTCACCGTTGTCTAACAACATGATTTCCATCATAGGGTTGCCGTACCACTCTGGTGCGGAACGTATCCTTGTGGACCTTCGTGGTTCAGTAGCAACTTGATCCGAAGTTTCATGATCATCATCATTAACTTCCTCTTCAGTTAGCGTAGGCGCCACAGGAACGTTTTCCCGCGCTGGGCTACTCTCCGGTTCGAGAGGAGGTACAATTACCTCATCAAGTTCTACTTTCCTCCCACTTACTTCTTTCGAGAGAAACTCTTTCTCTAGAAAGCATACAATCTTGGCAACAAAGATTTTACCTACGGATCTAAGATAGAAGGTATACCCAATAGTCTCCTTAGGGTATCCTATGAATACACATTTCTCCGCTTTGGGTTCGAGCTTTTCTGGTTGAAGTTTCTTCACATAAGCATCGCAGCCCCAAACTTTTAGAAACGACAACTTAGGTTTCTTGCCAAACCATAATTCATACGGTGTCGTCTCAATGGATTTAGACGGTGTCCTATAAGTGAACGCTGCAGCTTCCAATGCGTATCCCCAAAATGATAGCGGTAAGTCGGTAAGAGACATCATAGATCGCACCATATCTAATAAAGTACGATTACGACGTTCAGACACTCTATTACGTTGGGGTGTGTCAGTCGGCGTCAGTTGTGAAACAATTCCACATTTCCTTAGGTGTGTGCCAAACTCGTGACTCAAATATTCTCCTCCACGATCAGATCGTTGACACTTTATTTTCTTGTCACGTTGATTCTCAACCTTACTCTGAAATTCCTTGAACTTTTCAAATGTTTCAGAATTGTGCTTGATCAAGTAGATATATCCATACCTACTCAAATCATCGATGAGAATGAGAACATAACGATAGCCACCGCAAGCTTCAACGTTCATTGGACCACATACATCAGTATGTATTATTTCCAATAAGTCGGTTGCTCTCTCCATTACTCCTGAGAATGGAGTCTTAGTCATCTTGCCCATGAGGCACGGTTCGCATGTGTCAAGTGATTCAAAGTCAAGAGACTGTAACAGTCCATCAGTATGGAGTTTCTTCATGCGCTTAACACCGATATGACCAAGGCGGCAGTGCCACAAGTATGTGGGACTATCATTATCAACCTTACATCTTTTGGCATTCACACTATGAATATGTATAACATCACGATCTAGATTCATCAAAAATAAACCATTCACCAGCGGAGCATGACCATAAAACATATCACTCATATAAATAGAACAACCATTATTCTCTGACTTAAGTGAGTAGCTATCTCGCATTAAGCAAGACCCTGATACAATGTTCATGCTCAAAGCTGGTACTAAATAACAATTATTAAGGTTTAAAACTAATCCCGAAGGTATATGTAGAGTCAGCGTGCCGACGGCGATCACATCGACCTTGGAGCCATTCCTGACGCGCATCGTCACCTCGTCCTTAGCCAGCCTCCGTTTATTCTGCAGTTCCTGCTATGAGTTGCAAATGTGAGCAACAGCACTGCTATCAAATACCCAGGAGCTACTATGAGCACTGGTAAGGTACACATCAATAACATGTATATCATATATACCTTTGACGTTGTCGGCCTTCTTATCCGCTAAGTACTTGGGGCAGTTCCGCTTCAAGTGATCGTTTCCCTTGCAATAGAAGCACTCAGTCTCAGGCTTGGGTCCATTCTTTGTCTTCTTCCCGGCAGCTGGCTTACCGGGCGCGGCAATGGCTTTGCCGTCTTTCTTGAAGTTCTTCTTACCCTTGGCCTTCTTGAAACTGGTGGTCTTGTTGACCATCAACACTTGATGCTCTTTCTTGATTTCTACTTCTGCAGATTTCAGCATCGAGTACAACTTGGGAATGGTCTTCTCCATCCCTTGCATGTTGTATTTCAGCACAAAACCCTTGTAGCTTGGTGGGAGAGACTGGAGGATTTTGTCAATTACAGCGTCATCCGAAAGTTCGACTCCAAGCTAAGTCAGACGACCGTGCAACCCAGACATTCTGAGTATATGCTCACTAACAGAACTGTTCTCCTCCATCTTGCAGCTAAAGAACTTATCAGAGACTTCATATCTCTCGACCCAGGCATGAGCTTGAAAAACTAGTTTCAGCTCCTGGAACATCTCATATGCTCCGTGTTGCTCAAAACTCCTTTGGAGCCCCTGTTCTAAACTGTATAGCATGCCACACCTAACCAGAGAGTATTCATCACTACACGTTTGCCAGACGTTCTGAACATCTTGGGCTGCCGCGGGAACAGGAGGGTCACCTAGCGGCACATCAAGGACATAATCCTTCTTGGATGCAATGAGGATGAGCTTCAAGTTGCGGACCCAGTCTGCATAGTTGCTACCATCATCTTTCAGCTTATTTTTCTCTAGAAACGCGTTGAAATTGAGGTTGAGAGGTGTGTTGGCAATTGGATCTACAATATTTGTAAAGACAACTTTTAGACTAAGTTCATGATAATTAAGTTCATTTAATCAAATTATGTATGAACGCCCACTTAAATCGACATCCCTCTAGTCATCTAAGTCTTACATGATCCATGTCGACTAACCCGTGTCCGATCATCACGTGAGACGGACTAGTCGTCGATGGTGAGCATCTCCATGTTGATCGCATTCAACCATACAACTCATGTTCGACCTTTCAGTATCTCGTATTCGAGGCCATGTCTGTACATGCCAGGCTCGTCGAGTCAACCTAAGTGTTTCGTGTGTGTAAATATGGCTTACACCCGTTGTATGCGAACGTTAGAATCTATCACACCCGATCATCACGTGGTGCTTCGAGACAACGATCCTTCGCAATGGTGCACACTTAGGGGAATACATTCTCGAAATTTTATGAGGGATCATCTTATTATGCTACCGTCGTTCTAAGCAATAAGATGAAAAACATGATAAACATCACATGCAATCATATAGTGACATGATATGGCCATTATCATCTTTGCTCCTTTGATCTCCATCTTCGGGCATCGCATGATCATCATCGTCACCGGCGTGACACCATGATCTCCATCATCATGATCTCCATCATTGTATCTCCGTGAAGTTGTCACGCCAACTACTACTACTACCACTACAGCTAACCGTTAGCAATGAAGTAAAAGTAGTAAACACATGGCGTTGCATCTCATACAATAAATTAAGACAACTCCTATGGCTCGTGCCGGTTGTCATACTCATCGACATGCAAGTCGTGAATCCTATTACAAGAACATGATCATCTCATACATCACACATGTAACATCACATCCTTTGGCCATATCACATCACATGTCAAACCCTGCAAAAACAAGTTAGACGTCCTCTAATTGTTGTTGCAAGTTTTACATGGCTGATTTGGGTTCCTAGCAAGAGCGCCTTCTTACCTACGTGCTAGCCACAACATTGATATGCCAAAGCTATTAACCCTTCATAAGGACCCTTTTCATCAAATCCAATCCAACTAGAGTAGGAGAGACAGACACCCGCTAGCCACCTTAAGCACCGTGTGCATGTCAGCCGGTGGAACCTGTCTCACGTAAGCGTACAACAATTCCCTACAACCCTAGCGTCATCGAACCTTAAGTGTGTAGACCCTACGGGTTCGGGAGGCATGCAGACATGACCGAGACACCTCTCCGGTCAATAACCATCAGCGGGATCTGGATACCCATGGTGGCTCCCACATGTTCCACGATGATCTCATCGGATGAACATTGATGTCAAGGATTCAATCAATCCCATATGCAATTCCCTTTGTCTATCGGTATAGAACTTACCCGAGATTCGGTCGCCGGTATCCCCATACCTTGTTTAATCTCGTTGCCCGCAAGTCTCTTTACTCGTTCCGTAGTACATCATCCCGTGACTAGCTCCTTAGTCACATTGAGCTCATTATGATGATGTTCTACCGAGTGGGCCCAGAGATACCTCTCCATCACACGGAGTGACAAATCCCGATCTCGATTCGTACTAACCCAACAGACGTTTTCGGAGATACCCGTAGTGCACCTTTATAGTGACCCAGTTATGTTGTGACGTTTGATACACCCAAAGCATTACTACGGTATCCGGGAGTTGCACAATCTCACGGTCGAAGGAAAGGATACTTGACATTATAAAATCTTTAGCATACGAACAACACGATCTAGTGCTATGCTTAGGATTGGGTCTTGTCCATCACATCATTCTCCCAATGATGTGATCCCATTATCAATGACATCCAATGGCCATGATCAGGAAACTATGATCATCTATTGATCAACGAGCTAGCCAATCTAGAGGCTTGCTAGGGACACATTGTGATCTATTTATTCACACATGTATTATTGTTTCCTGTTAATACAATTATAGCATGAACAATAGACGTTTATCTTGAACAAGGAAATATGATAATAACCACTTTATTATTGCCTCTAGGGCATATTTGCAACAAGCATCTCTATGCTAATCATATCAACTATACGATTCTTGCTCGACCTTTCGGTCTCATGTGTTCCGAGGCCATGTCTGCACATGCTAGGCTCGTCAAGTTTAACCCGAGTGTTCCGCGTGTGCAACTGTTTTGCACCCGTTGTATGTGAACGTTGAGTCTATCACACCCGATCATCACGTGGTGTCTCGAAACGATGAACTGTAGTAATGGTGCACAATCGGGGAGAACACAATTTCGTCTTGAAATTTTAGTGAGAGATCACCTCATAATGCTACCGTCGTTCTAAGCAAAATAAGGTGCATAAAAGGATTAACATCACATGCAATTCATAAGTGACATGATATGGCCATCATCTTGTGCTTCTTGATCTCCATCACCAAAGCTCCGACACGATCTTCTTGTCGCCAGCGCCACACCATGATCTCCATCAACGTGTCACCATCGGAGTTGTCGTGCTACTTATGCTATTACTACTAAAGCTACGTCCTAGCAATATAGTAAAAGCATCTGCAAACAAAAACATTATTTTAAAGACAACCCTATGGCTCATGCCGGTTGCCGTACCATCGACGTGCAAGTCGATATTAACTATTACAACATGATCATCTCATGCATCTAATATATCACATCATGTCATTGGCCATATCATATCACAAGCATACCCTACAAAAACAAGTTAGACGTCCTCTAATTTGTTGTTGCATGTTTTACGTGGCTGCTATGGGTATCTAGTATGATCGCATCTTACTTACGCAAAAAACCACAACAGAGATGTGCAAATTTCTATTTAATCTCTCCAAGGACCGCCTCAGTCAAAACCAATTCAACTAAAGTTGAAGAAACCGACACCCGCCAGTCATCTTTATGCAACGAGGTTGCATGTCAATCGATGAAACCAGTTTTTCGTAAGCGTACGAATAATGTCGGTCGAGGACGCTTCAATCCAACAATACCGCCGAATCGAGAAAAGACTAAGGAGGGCAGCAAATCGAACATCAGCGTCCACAAAACCCTTTGTGTTCTACTCGAGATAACATCTACACATGAACCTAGCTCATGATGCCACAGTTGGGGAACGTCGCATGGGAAACAAAAAATTCCCTACGCGCACGAAGACCTATCATGGTGATGTCCATCTACGAGAGGAGATTTGGATCTACGTACCCTTGTAGATCGCACCGCAGGAAGCATTAAGAAACGCGGTTGATGTAGTGGAATGCCCTCACGTCCCTCGATCCGCCCCGCGAACCGTCCCACGAACCGTCCCACGATCCGCTCCGATCTAGTGCCGAACGGACGGCACCTCCGCGTTCAGCACATGTACAGCTCGACGGTGATCTCGGCCTTCTTGATCCAGCAAGTAAGACAGAGAAGTAGATGAGTTCTCCGGCAGCGTAATGGTGCTCCGGTGATGGTGAAGTATCTACTCCTGCAAGGCTTCGCCCGAGCTCCGCAGAAATACGATCTAGAGGAAAAAACCGTGGTGTTTGTGGTCGGGCTGGCGTTGCAAAAGTTGTCTCAAATCAGCCCTAAAACTCTACTATATATAGGAGGAGGGGAGGGGAGGCTTGCCTTGAGGTACAAGGCCCCCTATGGTGCGCCGGCTAGGAAGTGGAGGAGTCCACCTACAATCCTAGTCCAACTAGGATTGGAAGGTGGAGTCCTTTCCTTCCTACCCACCTCCCCTTTTTTCTCTTTGATTTTCTATCCTTGGCGCATAGGGCCCTTTTGGGCTGTTCCAACAACCCAATAAGGGCTGGTGCGCCACCCCTAGGGCCTATGGGCTTCCCCGGGTGGGTTGGCCCCCTCCCGGTGAACATTCGGAACCCATTCGTCACTCCTAGTACATTCCCGGTAATGCCCGAAAACTTTCCGGTAACCAAATGAGGTCATCATATATATCAATCTTCATCTCCGGACCATTTCGGAAACCCTCATGACGTCTGTGATCTCATCCGGTACTCCGAACAACGTTCGGTAACCACACATATAACTCAATTATACTAAAACATCGCCGAACCTTAAGTGTGCAGACCGTGCGGGTTCGAGAACTATGTAGACATGCCCCGAGGTACTCCTTGGTCAATATCCAATGATTCAGGCAATCCCGTATGTCATTCCCTTTGTCCTTCGGTATGTTACTTGCCCGAGATTCGATGGTCGGTATCCGCATACCTATTTCAATCTCGTTACGGGCAAGTCTCTTTACTCGTTCTGTAATACAAGATCCCGTGACTTACACTTAGTCACATTGCTTGCAAGGCTTGTGTGTGATGTTGTATTACCGAGTGGGCCCCGAGATACCTCTCCATCACACGGAGTGACAAATCCCAGTCTTGATCCATACTAACTCAACGGATACCTTTGGAGATACCTGTAGATCACCTTTATAGTCACCCAGTTACGTTGTGACGTTTGATACACACAAGGCATTCCTCCGGTGCCAGTGAGTTATATGATCTCATGGTCATAGGAACAAATACTTTACACGTAGAAAACTATAGCAATAAAACGTCACAATCAATATGCTACGTTCATAGTTTGGGTCTAGTCCATCACATGATTCTCCTAATGATGTGATCCCGTTATCAAGTGACAACACTTGCCTATGGCCAGGAAACCTTGACCATCTTCGATCAACGAACTAGTCAACTAGAGGCTCACTAGGGACAGTGTGTTGTCTATGTATCCACACATGTATTTGAGTTTCCAATCAATATAATTCCAGCATGGATAATAAACGATTATTATGAACAAGGAAATATAATAATAAATAATTTATTATTGCCTCTAGGGCATATTTCCAATACATTTCTCTTTTTCAATTGCCTTTTATCTTCCTTTTCTAATTTCTAGCACCCGAAAGGACCAAACTACACCCGACCTTTCAACCTTATCTTGATGCGTGTGTGGACTTGCTTGGTGGGATTACTCTGGGAGGAGCTTGTTCTTGTGCTCGCCGCTGGACCTTGCTCATGCATGTGCGCGCCCCCGCGGCTTGCCACCTTAGCTCGCCCACGCCTCCGCGAACAACCACGGCTCACTGCCGGTGCTGGCGCATCCCTACGCGCAACCCTCCCTCGCCTCTCTCACACCTCCACGAGCCACCCCAGCTCGCCGCCGGTGCACGTCCACATCTGCATGTAGCGCAGCTTGCCCTCGCCTTCCTGATGCTTGCACGAGCTACCTCAGCTCGTCGTCCTAGCTCGGCGACGCCTGCGCGAGCCAGTAGCTCGCGGCTCAAGCAGGTCGAAGCATGTGTGAACAACCACAGCTCGCTTTCGCATGTGCACGCTCGCGGAGCTGGCCCCTTGATATGCCGCAGCTGAAAAACATATAACCAGTGGCGTGATGACGGTAGCGGCTGGAGGCCCTTTTGGTGGTACTTGGAGGAGATGGACGAGTGTACAGGAGGCTGAAGATGTTGAACACAAGCAAAGCTGTAAGTCATGTTTGTGGTGATGTTTTATCTGTTCTTGGATTGAATTTGGAAAATACATCAAGAATAGCATGTCACATTTAGTTTCACAGTCATGATCAACTGAGCGACAACACGGCAAAACAATAATGTCACAATTTTCAGTTCATAAGCTCAACTACTTGCTGAAATATGTTCTGCTACACTTGTTGTAGCTTATTCAAAGACAATGAATCGAATAGAAGTGCAGTATGTAAACCACAAATTTTAGAAGTGGCAGTATGTAGACTTCAAATTTTATTACATGGGTAAGGGAGAGACATGTAGACACTTCAACCATGATTCATAGATGAATAGGAAATAAGTTCGCATTCCACAAAATAAAGTGACGAGTTCATCTAATGAGTGCATACATAAAACCAAAATGAGTTCACAACTAAAAAATATGAGCTCACGGCTCCGACAAATTAGAGAAATTGAGTTCACATAGAAGAAAACTACTTGTGATTTCACTTCTCGCATCACTGTAACGTCAATTTCGTAGAGACCAATCATCCAACTTCTAGCTTCCTCTTTGGTGTAAGCTTCTTTGCTGGAGCTGTTGTGGACATCCTCTTTGGAGTCAGCTTCTTTGCTGGAGCTGCAATGGGCATCCTCTCTGGAGTAACTGTAATTTGTGAAGAAGTACCCTCTCCCATCAAGAAAGAAAGGCGTCTGCACACACACACACACACATCACATTGAGATTAATATTTTGCTTCTCATTTTCGCATTGTTGCACAAACAGTTACTTGTCATTGATGATTACCTTATAGTGACCATGTCTGGGTTGTCTTGTAGTATTTGTTCTATTGTTGGCCTTTGCGGGGTGCTAGGTTCAGCCGGCCTAGCTTTAGTAACGTTCTTTCTAGGCTTCCTCTTCCTGCAATTAAAGCAACAAGTTTATTTTTGGTACGAGTTAATACTTTGAACTTTGATTGAAAGAATAAAATTTACCTTTTTAGTTCCATTTAGTGGACACTTGTAACTAGCTTGCCTATGACCCTTTTCACCACATTTCTTGCAAGTCACAGGGACTCTAATCATTTTCTTTCCCTTAGGATTGGTTGGAGCACTGGTACCATCATTGGAACCACCATTGACACCATCATTGACACCTTTCTTTTTGTGGCCACCCTCAAGACATCCTTTGATCCTCAATTTCCTATTTCTTCCTTTATTCCTTTTCGCAAGTGGTGCCCCCATGACAAATGGCAGCTCCACTCACGGCCACTGCGATTTATCTGTCATTGGTTCAATCTCTCTCCCATATGCAGCCATGAATCTGCCCACGGAGTAGTACTCATGCACAAATTGTTCAAGGTCTACTCTCTTTTGTGAGGTCACAAAGGCCAAGACATGCTGACATGGCTTACCAGTGTGCTGCCATTCAAGGCAAGTGCAAGTCTTCTGATTTAGCTTCACAATTTTTCTTTCACAATTTTTGCTATTGTCCCACACCTCGGCACACTAGTTAGCAGATTCCACTACTTCCAAGTGCCCCAAACCTCTAGTATTTGCCCTCAGCTGAACCATAATCTCTGGTAGTATTCGTCTAGAGGGTAGCCTTCCTCCAATTCTTCTCCTCTTCCTCCACAAAAGCATGATCATCTCTCTAACCTTGTCAGCTAATTCAGCAATATGTATGTCATGCCCAATGTCGTGGTTTTGTCACGACAGATGTCCTCGTGAAAGGACTTAGTGTTGGAGCCATCGCACCTTGGTGGCGACTCAAAGGGGTTGAACGGGAGCGGGACTCAGATTTACCCAGGTTCGGCCCCTCGTGAGGAGGTAAAAGCCTACGTCATGCTTTGTGTTGTATTGATGATGTTACGATTACAAGGAGGGCGTAACTCGCCTGCCCTAGATTACGATGATTTCTAATGCCCTCTCCTTCCCAGGGACTCGCCCTTATATACAGGTCGAGCCCTTGGGGTTACAAGAGTCCTCGCCATCACGCAAGTCATGCTTCTTTCTATCTCTAAGTCGTCGTGCTTTCCAAGACTGGAGACTCCCTGATAATCGGCTCTCCACCAGGATCTTGAACCGCCATCCATCTCCTGGGCCTATTGGGCCAAAGCTTGAATCGCCGAAGGATGAGTCACCCACTTGGTGACCCGGCCCAACTCGGGCGGGTCACACCGCAGATAATATCCCCAACATTAGGCCCCAGATTGACTTGAACCTGTTCACGCCAATACTCTTACCTAGTTAGGGGCGACTCATTCTGCTCCTTTTATGCATCATGCGCTAAAACCGCCATCCTTTGTGGAAATACCCAAGTCACCAAACCGTTTCTTGATGACATCATCTTATCCCTTTAATCTCGGCGGAAATGATGACGCAATCCCCAACGGGTCTCGCGGTACAGTTATCCCGAAAATCTTGGCGCTATCATTGTGAATCCTTATCTTGTCTTTTTAGTTCCCGCGCGAGGCGCCTTCATTCCAGCGCCCGACCCAATAAATAGGCTCGGGAAAGGGAGCAGAGAACATCTCCACCTACCCATTTCATCGGCTTCTTCTTCCTCGCGACCGCACCAAGAACTCCATCGCCGCCCGAGGAACTCTGTCACCGGCCACCGCGTCCGACGCATCTCCAGGCCAACCAGGAACGTAGCACTCACCACAGATCTCCCACGGTCGCCTCTGGACGCTATCATCAGGTTAGTTCCTCGCAATTTAGAATAAGATCTCAGCTTCTCAATGTTTGTCGTGTGCCGGTTTCTTAGAACACCTCGAATGCCTCCATATATGCTGATTGATTCACAGTAGTAGTAGTCATGATAGCAGCGACCATATTCTCAATCGATTAGCTCCTGTTTGAGGAACTAAAAAAGGCGTCTGTCAAATCACCCTTACTGTTTTTACCCTAGCCATAGACTGTTTTACCTTATCGAGGCCTTTTCCATTCTTTTTAACTTGTTCATAGATCTATATCTTACTGGCGGTCGTGTAGAAACCTGTTTATAGATCCGCACTTCACCAGTTTACCAAACATCTCTGAGGCTCTGAGATGTATCCTCTAAACAATAGGAAATTACTAAGTCGCCCCTGTGTCCAGATCTGGTCCCTTATTGGCGAGTTAACAGATTCCCTTAGCCACTCGACAAATGTTCGGCGGGTTAATAGATCCTCTTAGCCACTTAATAAGTGCTCGACGAGTTATTTTACCTGTGACCCTTTCCTCTATAGCTATGGGTACCGTGTTCAAGGCCGATTGGCTCCCGACCAAAGTTGATGACGCCTTCCTCAACGACTGCATGAAAACGGGGAATCTTGACCCGAAAGAAGTTACCGGATGGCGATCCGGATTAGGCAAAGAAATCCCCAACCCAAAGGAAGGGGAGATAGTTGTTTTTGCTGAGCACCTCGAACGGGGTTTTAAGCCGCCAGGATCAAAATTCCTCAGAGATGCTATGGCCTTCATGAACGTCCGCCTCCAAGACCTGGGCCCCAACTCGATCATCAACATATGCCAGTTCCAAGTATTCTATGAAGCCTACTTGCGGATGGAACCATCGGTCCCTTTGTTTTGGTATTTCTTCCATTTGAATCGCCAGACCGAGTTTGCCAACGGCCCTAGCTTAGAAGTTGGAGGGTCAACGTTCAACGCCGCAGGGACAGCTCATTCCCGTCACTCGCCATGCCTAGCCATCCCAAAGGCTAGGGCGAGTCTTGGTTTTATTGCCAGGAAACTTCCCCTTCGGGTGAGAACAAACTCCTTGGCTATAGGAAGGAGCGTCTGCCCACAAACTTCAAACTTCCACACAAGCTCAGCGAAGAGGACGAGTCGGATTTCATTCCAGTGCTATCCGAGTTACGATCCTTAACAAACAACGGTCTTACTGGAGTTGATTTGTTCCGCTGCTGGGTGGAATGGCGCATCCTTCCCTTTAGTCGCCGAGATGGCTTGATGTGCGAGTTTGATGGGACTTTGGACCACCCCCAGTGTTACTTCCGCACAGCACTTATAGAGGAAGACATGGTGTCCATCATCAAGAAGCTAACCGGCGAGCCTTTGGCCAAGTGTAGCCAGATAGGGCTTAAACCGTTCTGCAAGATTAACCCGGCTCCCAAGGTAAATATTTTAACCCGCCCTTGGTTCATTCTTTCCGACTTATTCAGATTTTGACTTGCATAATGAAAATTCCACTTCAGAAAAGTGACCGATTCTGGTCAAAGAGGCCGAAAAAGATGGCCCTGAAGCAAGCCAGACCGCCTCCAAAGAGGAAAACCAAGGGAAAAAACAAAGCCGTCATCACCGAATCGTCCGATGTGGATGAATCCCAAGTCGGCGATGCGTCTTCAGAGGTAAAATTCTATCTTCTTTGTCTTGACATCTGTTGCTCTAATTTGTGCTTATATCTCTGCATCTCTTATATATAGAATGATGATAACGAAAGCCAAGATGACACCGTAGAGGTAATTTCTATTTCTTCCGACTCATCTTCTCCTCCGCCTAAGCCGGCCAGGCGGGTTTGTGGGAAAGTTCCCATGTCTCACCCGAATGCTTGTCTGGATCCTAATTTCCTCTTGAAGAAGGTGCAACACGCTTCCTATCGGAAGACTCGGAGCCACTCAGGAGATTTGGTGTCCGGGTTACCAGTGAAAACTCCTACCAAGAAACGGCAGAATGAGGTATCTTTTATCAATGTCCCCCTTTGTTTTCTTTTGGATCATACTTGTAACTCACTCATATTTTGAGATATTACTTTTGCAGACTTCTCCCCCTTCGTCGGGTGACTCAGTGATGTCGGCCCTTCCACCAATGATTCGCGTTCAAGGGTAGGTCCCTATAATACTTACATTTGTCCTGATGATGATGATGCTTGCTTTTAAGCATAACCCTTTTTTCTTTTAGAGCGCAAGCGAAGAAGAGAAAAACTGGTGGATCAAGTTCCACTCCGGCTCCAGAGCCTAAAGAAAACCCAGCGCCGGCTCATGCTAACCCGGCAAAGGATAAACCTGATGACCAAGCTGACCTTCCAAGTTCTCCCAAGGAAGACATGGAAACGCCCAACCCGCCAAGTCCGTTGAAAACGGCTGAAGATCCTGATGATGTAATCATTACTGGTACTGGCTTCTCTAAGCCGGCTTCGGCAGTCTTATCGAAGCATGTATCAAACATCATCCCATCCTTCTACTGGACATGAAATTTCCAAGGCCAAACTTTCTCAGTATGAGAATCTTGAATTTAAAGAGCTCTGCTCCGGCTTTGCAAGTCGCCTGGAGACAAGTTATGAACTGGAGAAGAATCTGCTCCTTATGATGAAGAATAAACATGAGGTACGCCTTAATGCATACCCTCCTCATTAGCCCCCAAGGGCCGGGTCATCTTTTGAAAGATGAGTCGGGTCTTGATGTAGAAAAATTTCCGACCTGTAACCCCCAAGGGTCGGGTCATCTTTTGAAAATTGAGCCGGGTCTTGATTTTAGAAAAACTTCCGACCTGTAACCCCCAAGGGCTGGGTCATCTTTTGAAAGATGAGCTGGGTCTTGATGTAGAAAAACTTCCAACTTGTAACCCCCAAGGGCCGGGTCATCTTTTGAAAGATGAGTCGGGTCTTGATTTTAGAAAAACTTCCGACCTGTAACCCCCAAGGGCCGGGTCATCTTTTGAAAGATGAGCCGGGTCTTGATGTAGAAAAACTTCCTACCTGTAACCCCCAAGGGTCGGGTCATCTTTTGAAAGATGAGTCGGGTCTTGATGTAGAAAAACTTCCGACCTGTAACCCCCAAGGGCCGGGTCATCTTTTGAAAGATGAGCCGGGTCTTGATTGTGGTATAATTTTGTCTAAAAAATTATACATTAGCCCCCAAGTGTCAGGGGTGTTTCTTGCAATAATTCTGAGACTTGTCCCTTGATAATATGTTGACAGGAATCTCTAGCCCAAGCTGAGTCGACATTGGGCGACTTAAAGAAAAGTTTAGCCGACCAACAAGACGCGTGGGCTAAAGCGGAAGAAAAATACCAGGTGATCTTGGCTGAGATGGAAAGCTTAAGGCCGCCAACAGGAAGGCTCAAGATGATCAGGCCGCCTCGCTAAAGCGAGCGGAAAAGGCTGAAACAAAACTGGAAGCCATGCAACAAGAGCTAGCTGGCTTAAAGAGACATACCTCCAACATGGCACCGGCCATCTTTGGTAAGAAGGAATCCCTGATCTTGTACTTTGTAAAAGAAAAACTTAGTGTGAAAAAGAACACATACTGTTATTGTCCCTTATACAAGTCCAAGAGCCGCCAACCTTCAGGACGACTGCATCTTGAGGTTAAAGGCGATTTACACATTGACTGAGCAGTTGTATACTAGGAGCGCGTTGACCGTAAAGGCGGTGATGGGTGCCAAGGAACCCATAACATCAATCAAAAAGATGCTTGGCTGCTTATCTACCCTTCCGCCTCAGATAGGTCAGCTAACCCGATCAGCCGCCCGGAAAGGAGTGCTGACTACGTTGAGTCGGTGTTTAGCATATGCTCCAGAACTGAAACCCGAAGAAGTAGCACCAGGCTTCCCACAGCTCAAGGACGGACGAGTCAGAATTTACTCAAGATGATTATTAGCGTGTCGTCAAAGAATCACGCTCGGCGACGACTCAGCTGGCAGCAAGCTTGGATTTGTCAAAGTACCAAGCTGCTTATGACGACAAGAACACGAAAGTAAACCCGCCAACCTTTGTGACAACCAGCTTGACTCCTCGTCGGCCCAAAAACCCTTTTGATTTGGAGGCGGACCTCTCGGCATTCTTGAATGATGAAGACGAATTTGCCTCTCTATCCAAGTGCAATTGGGTGATGGGCGACTTACAACTTGAAGTCGGCCAGAGCTCAGGGCAAGCTGACCCGGAGGCACCAGCAGAATAGGTCTTTTCTGAATTGGCCATCTGAGCCATGTAATAGGTTATTGTACAAAACAATCCCTTGCTTATGCCTGTTGCGGAACTTTTCTGTGATCTTTAAAAACCTTGTGTCGCCTGCTACTGCAACAAAAGACCTTCCAATGGCGCCAAAAATAGGCACATTTACGGGAGAATACTTGACTTGATCCTCCTCAGAAATACTTCTGCTGCGGGTACACCTTAAGGGACTTCCTAGGAAAGTATGCAAAGGATTTCCCCCGTGGCCTTGGAGCCTTGCGTTGGTGTTCCCTCGAAGCGGAAAGGGTGATGTAACGTAGCGGTGGTAAGTATTTCCCTCAGTTTGAGAACCAACGTATCGAACCAGTGGAGGAATATCACCAGTGCCTGCACAAACACAAAGAGCTTGCTCCCAACGCTATGAAGGGGTTGCCAATCCCTTATAGATTGTTGGCCAAGTGAGAACTGAAAGCAACAAAGTAACAAAGCAAAGTAAAAGCGGAGGTGTAAACGATGGATGTGAATAGACCCGGGGGCCGTAGTGTTTACTAGTGGCTTCTCTCATGAAAGCAAGTAGACGGTGGGTGCACAAATTACTGTCGAGCAATTGATAGAACCGCGCAAAGTCATGACGATATCTATGGCAATGATTATATCTATAGGCATCACATCCAATACAAGTAGACCGATACTTTCTGCATCTACTACTATTACTCCACACGTCGACCGCTGTCCAGCATGCATCTAGTCTATTAAGTCCATAAGAACAGAGTAACGCCTTAAGCAAGATAACATGATGTAGAGGGATAATCTCAAACCAATGATGAAAACCCCATCTTGTTACCCTTGATGGCATCTACTTGATGTGTGCCTTGCTGCCCCTATTGTCACTGGGAAAGGTGACCACATGGTAGAACCCAAAACCAAGCACTTCTCCCATTGCAAGAATCATAGATCTAGTTGTCCAAACAAAACCCAAGACTCGGAGAGACTTACAAGGATATCAAATCATGCATATAAGAAATCAGCAAAGACTCAAATATATATCATAGATAATCTAATCACAAATCCACAATTCATCGGATCTCAACAAACACACCGCCAAAGAATATTACATCGAATAGATCTCCATGAAGATCATGGAGAACTTTGTATTGAAGATCCAAGAGAGAGAAGAAGCCATCTAGCTACTAACTACGGACCCGTAGGTCTGAAGTGAACTACTCACGAGTCATTGGAGGGGCGATGATGATGATGAAGAAGCCCTCCAACTCCAAAGCCCCCTCCGGCAGGGCGCCGGGAAGGGTCTCCAGATGAGATCTCGGGGAAACGGAAGCTTGCGGCGGCGGAAAAGTAATTTTGAGGCTCCCCTGATTTTTTGCTGAATTTTTGGGAATATATAGGCCAAGGATCTAGGTTAGGGGGCGGCTAGGGAGGCCACAAGCCCTAACCCCGCCGCCTCCCCCCTGGTGGTGGAGTGGGAGCTTGTGGGCTCCTTGGAGCCCACCTGGCTTCGCCCAGAGGCCCCCTGATCTTCTTCCGTTCGGGAAAAAATCATTTCGGTGTTTTTATTCCGTTTGGACTCCGTTCCAAAATCAGATCTGAAAAGAGTCAAAAACACAAAAAAACAGGAACTGGCACTTGGCACTGAATTAATAAGTTAGTCCCAAAAAAGATATAAAAGGTACATAAAACATCCAAAGATGACAAGATAACAGCGTGAAACCATCAAAAATTATAGATACGTTTGAGACGTATCATCGCCCTTTGGGCGCCTTATGATGCTTGACCCGCCATGTCAGTAAAGATTTTGATCATCAACCTGTTGGGCTAAAAACATACATCAAACCATCTCAATGAGTAATGGATGATAATAAATAATAACCGACTCAAGGTGTTCTGGCGAATTATATGCAGAAGAGCCGGATTCAAAAAGATCCGGCGAGTCGTAAAAAATTTGTGAAACCTCGTGGCAGTGCCAGGAAGGTGAGAGTAAGAATTTTGTTGGCTCGTTCAAGTCGCGACAGGATAGGACGAGTTAGATAAACTCAAGTGGTACCCGAGGGAGACTTTTTGTGTAAAAAAAGCTCAAGTATTTAGACCGGCTGATCAGGCGCGAGTCAAGCTTCAGTGAAGCAGGTTCAATGAACCAATGGTTTCTCTATTTTCCATGTGGGGTGCTAGCCGGTACCATGCATGTTTTAACCAAGGTGAGTTCAGGGTCCATAGAGCGGATTGACTTGCCAAGAGTTCATGGGTCCATGTGGCGATTCGGCCAACACACAGTCTAGTATAACCATTTGTAATGCGGTAATTTTTCGCTAGCCAAATGGGTAGTTAGGCTGATCTCACTGAGAGGAAGCCCCCAAGTGACCTATGATTAGGGGAAAGGCCGGTCATAGGATTGTAGAAGCGTATACGCTCTTACCACAAAACGACTTGGGAGCTCATAGCCCCCAAGTAAGCCGGCCTAATCCTCAGAATCATATAAGGCGCCCATGTTTGAATCGTGCGCTTGTAGCGACTTGATCCTCTTTGGCTTATCGATACCCAGTGTTGTAATAAGTGCAGCATGGCGACTTATGCTCTTTGGTGTTGATAGCGTCCATGCTTGGGCGACTTTATCGAAGAGCAATAAAGATCCATGCTTTCAAGAAGATGAAGTGGCAGGAAAGACCCAGAGTTTCTTGGGTATCAACTTTATTGCTTTATATAAATGAAAGACTTACAATCTTCAAAGATGAGAGAGAAAAGATAAAACGGAGCCAATAGATCAAGTGTAGTAAGGCCGCAGGTGGGCTATATTCCACGGGCGAGTTGACTCAGCCTCCGTGGTTGGCCGATCAGGCCGAAGATCCACCAAATAGTATGACCCGTGTTGAAGGTTTTTGCTGACGACGAACGGTCCTTCCCATGGTGGTGACAACTTATGCATGCCAGTGCGATCTTGGATCAAACGGAGCACTAAGTCGCCCTCCTAAAAAGCTCGGCTCTTGACCCGGCGGCTATGATAACGCTGTAAGTCCTGCTGATAGATAGCCGATCGGGAGGCAGCCAAATCGCATGCTTCCTCCAAAGCATCCAAAGAATCCTGACGTGCCAACTCGTTGTCCTGTTCCACATAAGCAGCGACTCTGGGCGAGTCATGCCTAATGTCACTGGGAAGAACGGCTGCTGCTCCGTACACCAGGAAAAAGGGAGTAAAACCCGTAGAACGGTTCGGGGTGGTTCGGATGCTCCATAATACTGAAGGCAACTCCTCAACCCAACACCCTCGGGTGCGCTCCAGGGGAACCATAAGTCGGGGCTTGATTCTTCGCAGTACTTCCTGATTCGCCCGTTCCGCCTGCCCATTAGATTGTGGATGAGTGACCGCAGATACATCAAGTCGGATGTGCTCATGGTGGCAAACCTCCTGCATCGCTCCTTGTGATAAATTGGTACCATTATCAGTGATAATGCTGTGTGGGTATCCAAACCGGAAGATCAATTTTTTCAAGAACTTGACGGCCGTTTCTGCATCACAGCTGCCAACGGGTTCCGCTTCGACCCACTTGGTGAATTTATCAACCGCCACCAGTAGATGAGTTTTTTTATTGGATGACATCTTAAAGGGGCCAACCATATCTAACCCCCAGACCGCGAAAGGCCAAGTGATAGGGATCATCCTTAGTTCTTGAGCCGGCACATGAGCCTGTCGTCCGTAACATTGACAACCATCACATCGACGAACTATCTCTTCTGCATCCGCATGAGCCGTCAACCAAAAGAATCCATGTCGGAACGCCTTTGAGACCAGGGAACGTGACCCGGCATGATGCCCACAATCTCCGGCATGGATGTCGTTCAGAATTACGCACCCTTCATCGGAAGAAACGCATCGTTGAAATACCCCAGAAGTACTTCGCTTATATAATTCGCCGTTGATGATGACCATGGATTTGCTCCGACGAACGATTTGGCGAGCCAACACCTCATCCGAAGGTAACTCGCCTCGTGTAAGGTATGCCAAATACGGAAGAACCCAATCCGGCGTAACACAGAGAGCCGCCACAAACTGGGACTCAGGATCTGGTATCGCCAACTCCTCTTCTAAGGGCAACCTCACGGAAGGATTATACAAAATATCCAGAAAAACATTAGGAGGTATTGGCTTACGTTGCGAGCCGAGACGTGAGAGGGCATCAGCTGCTTCGCTAAGTCGCCGGTCGATATGATCAACTTGGTAGCCATGGAAATGACCCGCCACGTCAGACACAGCCCTTCTGTAAGCCGCCATCAAGGGGTCCCGGGAGTCCCATGTACCTGAAACTTGTTGAGCCACCAGATCAGAATCGCCAAGACATCTGACGCGTGTGAGGTTCATCTCCTTGGCAAGTCGCAAACCATGAAGCAAGGCTTCATACTCCGCAGCGTTATTGGTACACAGGAACATGAGTCGGAGAACATAACAGAACTTGTCTCCCTGGGGCGAAATCAACACTACGCCAGCCCCCGAGCCTTCCAATTGCCTAGACCCATCAAAATAAATAGTCCAGTACGTGAGGTCAGGCCTGTTTTCCGGAATCTGCAACTCGGTCCAATCATTGATGAAGTCGACCAATGCCTGGGACTTGATGGCCGTGCGAGGCGTATACCGCACGTGGTGCGGCCCAAGCTCAATCCCCATTTGGCGATTCGCCCCGTTGCCTCTCGGTTTTGGATGATGTCCCAAGAGGGGCGGAGCTAACCATCGTGATAGGATGTTCTTGGAAATAGTGTTTGAGCTTCCGACTCGCCATAAAGACCCCGTAAACCAACTTCTGCCAGTGCGGATAACGTTGTTTGGAGAGGGTTAGCACCTCGCTAATAAAATACACCGGACGCTGTACCGGGTATTCCTTTCCTTCTTCCTTTCGTTTGACAGCCACTGCCACGCTCACCGCCTTGGAATTCGCCACGATGTATAAAAGCATAGGCTCCTTTTCAGTCGAGGCAGCCAGAACCGGCGGGTTGACCAGCTGTTGCTTCAGAGCTTCAAAAGCTTCGTTAGCTTCATCCGTCCAAACAAAACGATCGGCTTTTTTGAGCAACTGATAGAGGGGAATAGCTGTCTCCCCCAGGCGGCTTATAAAGCGACTCAAGGTCACGATACGACCCGCCATGCGTTGAACTTGATTAATATTTGCTGGTTTCCCGAGCGAAGTGATTGCCTCGATTTTGTCCGGGTTGGCTTCAATGCCGCGTTCAGACACCAAGAAACCCAACAGTTTTCCTGCGGGAACGCCAAAGACACATTTGGTGGGATTAAGCTTCATCGGATATACCCGCAGATTGTCAAAAGTTTCCTTGAGATCCTCCAAGAGCGTCTCCTTCTTGCGAGATTTAACCACGATGTCATCAACGTAAGCGTGAACGTTGCGTCCGATTTGGCCGCGGAGACAGTTTTGGATACAGCGTTGGTAAGTCGCCCCAGCGCTCTTGAGCCCAAACGGCATGGATACATAGCAAAAATCCCCAAACGGGGTTATGAAAGTTGTCTTCTCCTGATCTTCCATAGCCATCTTGATTTGGTGATATCCGAAGTAGGCGTCCAAGAAACACAAACGCTCGCAGCCTGCCACCGAATCAATGACCTTATCAATGCGGCGAAGGGCGAAAGTCCTTTGGGCAAGCTCTGTTGAGGTCGGTGTAGTCAATGCACATGCGGAAAGTGTCGTTCTTTTTTAGCACCAGGACCGGGTTAGCCAACCACTTAGGGTGGAAGACCTCCATGATGAATCCGGCAGCCAAAAGACGGGCGACTTCTTCCCCGATCACCTTGCGTCGCTCCTCATTGAACCTGCGAAGATATTGCTAAATCGGCTTTGCCTTAGGGTCAACATTAAGATGGTGCTCAGCGAATTCTCTCGGTACACCAGGCATGTTAGAAGGTTTCCATGCAAAGATGTCCCGATTCTCACGGATGAATTCAATGAGCGCGCTTTCCTATTTGGGATCCAGACCCGCCCCGATGGTGAACTGCTGGGATGAATTGCCAGGAGTGAAGTCCACCATCTTTGTGTCTTTGGTCGGCTTAAATTTGAGGGGTGGTTCGGCATCAGTTGTTGGCTTCTTGAGAGGTGACATGTCTGCCGGGTCAACGTTGGCTTGGTGATACTTGAGCTCTTCTGCAGCACACGCGATTTCCGCAAAGGCCACATCTCCTTCCTCACACTCTTTTGCTATCCTCTTGTCACCATCAACCGTGATGGGTCCCTTAGGGCCAGGCATCTTGAGTTTAAGGTAGACATAACAGGGCTGAGCCATGAACCGAGCGTAAGCCGGCCGCCTGAACAACGCATGATAAGGGCTCTTTAGCTTGACCACCTCGAATATAAGCGAATCGCTCCTATGATTGGATGTTGTACCAAAAGCCACATTAAGTTTGACCCGCCCAATTGGATATGCCGACTTACCTGGGACAATACCATGGAATACCGTGGTAGACGGCATTAGGTCTTTCTCTAAGAGGTTCATCCTTCGAAAGGTGTCGAAATATAATATGTTGATGCTGCTGCCACCATCCATAAGAACCTTTGAAAGGGTATATCCCCCGACTTGGGGGCCACGACCAATGCCAAGTCGCTGGGATTGTCGATTCTGGGCGGGTGATCCTCCCTACTCCACGAGATAGTCTGCTCAGACCAGTGGAGATACCTGGGGAGTGCCGGCTCGGACACGCTATACGTCCGGTGTTTCACCTTCTTGTCTCGCTTACAGGCACTAGTGGTGAAAATGTGGTATTGTCCGCTGCTTAACTGTTTGGGATTGCTGCGGAACCCGCCATTATCATCTTGCCCCTATGGAGCCCCCTGCGGGGGTGGCTGCTGAAACACTCCGGGCGGGTTATACCGCTGCTGGTTATGCACAGGGTACTGGCCACTGCTTGGTTGCGAGCCGCCCTGGGCCCCTGGTTCGGGAAAACCGCCGAACGGGTTCTGACGTTGATTAGGCGCACCGAACTGTTCCTGTCGTTGGCTCTGGTCACCGGTTTGGCCCTTCTTGATTGCCTCCGCCCGGAATTCCTGCATTACATAACAGTCTTCCCAAGAGTGAGTCGTTGGTCCGTCCGCCATGGCGTGGTGCGGGCAGGGGCCCTTAAGTATCTCGTTGTAGTTGTGCGGCTTCTTGCCACTGTAGCCCCTCTTCTTCTGGCGCTTATTGCCATTGTTAGCATTGGTGTTGGCGACGAAGTCCGTGGATCCTTCCTGCTGCCTTCTCTTGCCGTTTCCACCGTGATTATGGTGGGCGCGTCCCTGAAACCAGGAGTGATTCTTGGATGACTCGCCTTTTCTCGGCGAGTTGGCTTTGCTACCGTCCTCCCCTAGATCCTTAGTATCGTCTGCTTCGGCGTACCGGGTGAGGGTGTCCATCAATTCGCCCATATCCTGGACCTTGCGCTTGAGTCGCCCTAGCTTCTGTACCAAGGGCTCATAGTGGCAGTTTTGCTCCAGGATTAGCACAGCTTGAGCCACCGTGATGCCATCTGATGAGTGGATGATTTCTGCAACCCGCCGCGTCCAGTGGTGGGCCGACTCATCGGGGCGCTGGACGCAGTGATGTAAGTCGACGATCGTCATCGGGCATTTGCAAGTCCCCCGGAAGTTTTTGATGAATCTTTCCTTCAGTTCAACCCAAGTCTGGATGGAGTTGGGTGGCAGATTTTTCAACCAAGTGCGCGCCGTCCCTTCGAGCATCATTGTGAAGTACCTGGCACAGACTGCTTCACTTACGTCGAGCATGTCCATTGCGAGTTCGTAACTCTCGACCCATGATGCCGGCTCAAGGTCCGGAGTGTAGTTGGGCACCTTCCTCGGTCCTTTATAGTCCTTCGGCATCCGCTTGTTGCGTAGGGCAGGGGCCAAGCATGGCACCCCTACTTGCCTGCCGCCTCCGCTAAGTGGCTCTGGGCGGGTTTGGATGTCCTGGTGATCCTGGCGGGGCGGGTCCTGATGATCAGGCGGGTTACCCTAAGGTAGGTGTCGCGGTCCGCTGGTTATGGCGGGTTGGTCCTCAGGCTGGCTTCTGGTGCGACTCGCCTGGGGGTGGAGTGCAGCCGATCGAGGCTGTGTGAGAATTGCGCGTTCTGAACCACCGCCGTTTTCAACATCTCAATGGCGTTTCTTGCTTCTATCTCTGCCGGGGTGTTGCCATAAATTGGAAGGGATTCTAGGTGGCGAGTTGCGGCAAGCACGTTGTCCACGGCGTTGGAAAAGTGACCCTGAGGCGTCTGGAAACGGGGAACGTGATTATCTGCTGGCTGAAGCGGCGGGTTTGGTGGCTGAGCCGACCCTCCTCCCAGAACGGTTCCGGCCCTGGGGGTGCGCGGGGTGTCGAAAAGGTGGGTAGGGTTCAGATCAGGGGGTAAACGCCCCTGGTGCCTCCTCTGATGGACAGCGTCGGATGCGCGCTGATGCCTTTCAAGTCGCGAGTTCTCGGTGTTCAAGCGGGCCGTCTCGGCGGTGATCTGAGCTTGCCGAGTCTCGATTCTGGCGGCCTCTGCCTCTGCGTCTCGCTGGGCCTTCGCCACCTCGTCTCGCAGCCTTGCCAACTCGGCGTTTATCGTTCCTTACTTTTCTGCCATTACTAGGGTTGCCATGATCCTTGTTATCTCCGCCGTCAGGTCCACCAGGACCGCGGCTGGGCCCTTGGATGGTTCGCCAGCCTCGTTGTTGCCTCCGGGATTTTGCTGGGACTGTGTGGCCCCCGCCATATATACGGCGATCTGACGGTGGGTCCGGTCGAGGACTTTGGGATCCATCACCAGCGACAGATCTCCGAGGCGGCCCTCGTGCAGAGACTGAATTGAATATGTGTCGCCCATGGATGACTCGTCATCAGAGTTGACCGACGTAGTCTGCTGAGTCGCTGATCGATCTGATTCATCAGATCCCTGCGTGAAGCCAACGAAGACCGGGCGCGTCAGGTTTGGCATCGTGACGGGACGAACATACCTGGCCGGCTCGACGGTGTCGGTGGAGATGTCCGGCTCAGGCACGGGTGCTCCAACCATGCCGACGAAGATGTTGATCTTGCCAAAGGGGACTCTGTAGCCGGATTCGATTGAATCGGCCTCGGGCCCCCACAGCGAGTTGTTGATGTAGTACTTTCCGCGGCGGCTCCGGGTCATGAGCCCAGCCGCGTAGCTCCCTGACCCTGGTAGGGCTCCCTTTGAGAACTCAACTCCATCGTGTGTAGGCCCCACGGTGGGGGCCAACTAACGTGGTTTTGTCACGGCAGATGTCCTCGTGAAAGGACTTAGTGTTGGAGCCATCGCACCTTGGTGGCGACTCAAAGGGGTTGAACAGGAGCGGGACTCAGATTTACCCAGGTTCGGCCCCTCGTGAGGAGGTAAAAGCCTACGTCCTGCTTTGTGTTGTATTGATTATGTTTCGATTACAAGGAGGGTGTAACTCGCCTGACCTAGCTTTTGATGATTTCTAACGTGCCCTCTCCTTCCCAGGGACTCCCCTTTATATACAGGTCGAGCCCTTGGGGTTACAAGAGTCCTCGCCATCACGCAAGTCATGATTCTTTCCATCTCTAAGTCGTTGTGCTTTCCAAGACTGGAGACTCCCTGATAATCGGCTCTCCACCAGGATCTTGAACCGCCATCCAGATCCTGGGCCTATTGGGCCAAAGCTTGAATCGCCGAACGATGAGTCGCCCACTTGGTGACCCGGCCCAACTAGGGCGGGTCACACCGCAGATAATATCCCCAACACCCAAGATGCGACCCTATCCTCAATTTGGCACGAGGGCCTCGTCAGGGATAGAAGCGCATCTCGTCGTTTTGCAAGAATGGATATCGTTACAAGTACATGTACTGAAAAGATGAGATATATATATAATTGGCTTACACTCGCCACAAGCTACATCGGAGACACATCAGTACAATACATAATCATCTTGAAGAAGAGCAGGGTCCGACTACGGACGAAAATAAACGAGAAAAGAAGAAGGACGTCCATCCTTGCTATCCCAGGTTGCCGGTCTAGAACCCATCCTAGTTCGATGGAGAAGAAGAAGAAGAAGCAACTCCAAATGAACAATCAACACGCTCGCGTCAAATAACCTTTTACATGTACCTGCAACTGGTGTTGTAGTAATCTGTGAGCCACAGGGGACTCAGCAATCTCATTTCCAAAGGTATCAAGACTAGCAAAGCTTAATGGGTGAGGTATGGTTAAGTGGTGAGGTTGCAGCAGCGGCTAAGCATATATTTAGTGGCTAACCTTACGAGTACAAGAAATAAGAGGGGGAAGATCTACGCATAGCGGACGTGACTACTGATGATCAAATGAATGATCCTGAACACCTACCTACGTCAAACATAACCCCACCGTGTCCTCGATCGGAGAAGGAACTCGCGAAAGAGACAGTCATGGTTACGCACACAGTTGGCATATTTTAATTAAGTTAACTTCAAGTTGACTAGAACCAGTGTTAAACAAAGTTTCCACGTTGCCACATAACCGCGGGTATGGCTTTCTGAAAGATTTAACCCTGTAGGGGTGCTCCAATTAGTCCATCACAAATTACCACAAGCCGCATAGAAATCCTCGATCACGAAGCTCGCGATCTCGTCGGACTCCTTAGTGGAAAACCTCAACTCTGAGATTACCCAAAGCATCACCGGAATCCCGATGCACAAGATATTCCGTCAAAGGTAAAACTAATCAAGCAAGGTCGCCCGACGTGTCGACGAACCCGATAGGAGCCGCGTATCTCGTTCTCAGGACACGACCGGATGGGAAAGGCTACAGGTGCCAAACCTCGAGTTGCCCTGTGGTCGCCCGCAGGCTGCCCTTTTAGGACCAACACCATCAGCACTGGCCCCCCTGTATTATGTTGAATTACTCCTCGGGTAGCGCTAACTCCCTATGCATTTCAGTATTAACAGAATTATTATGTTGGGCAAATGTAGAACCAATGTTGGGCCTTGGTAGACCAGCTTTAATCTAAAACGAATTATCAAGGGGGTCCCCATAACAACCTCGATCGTGTTTGAAGCGCTCAATTATGGAACATAACACCGGTAGCCGAAACTAGGGGGGCAAAGGTGGAACAAAACACCAGGCTAGAAAGGCCAAGCCTTCCACCTTTTACCAAGTATATAGGTGCATTAATTTAAATAGCAATTAATATGGTGATATAACAAGGAACCCATGTTTTCACATGGAAGCAACTGCACCTGCAACTAGCAACGCTAATACAGGGTTAAGCAAGCGGTAACATAGCCAATCAGTGGTTTGCTAGGTGGTGAACAGGTTGACGGTTTTCATGGCATTATTGAGAGGCTGATATTTAACATGTGGTAGGCAACGAGACATATCGACAGAAACGTAAAACTAGCATGGCAATAATAATAATGGTGTCTGGGGAAATGGTCATCTTGCCTGAGATCCCGCTTGGAAGAAGAACGACTCCGTGAAGCAGACAAACCGATGTAGTCGAACGGGTCCTCACTATCCGACACGCTTGCGGAACTCTATCGAGACGGAGGAAACGGGAAACAGAATCAACGCAAGATATTCACCACACGATGCACAACACATATGATGCATGAGCATCTGGATACATGCAAGTCACGGGATGAAAAATCACACAATCAAACACTACACGTTAAGTGAAGTTCAATATGCAGCGAGTTGCATATTGACGAAACTCCACATACGAGTTATTTAGTTCTATCCCGATTAGGTACACGGCAATATTAAATGTGATTAAACATGACAAGGGGTGAAGCGCAATTAATCTACCTATCTAGGCATTTTAAATGAGGTCGGAAATGACATATAGCATCTCCGAGGCGACCTCATACGTTAGTTTACAATTCTGTCCAGATCTGAACTAACACGTTTAGTTAGTTGTTAAACAGAAAAACAAATATGTTCACGTGATTCAACGCATCGTTACAAGCAATTTACACATAGAGAACATCTCCAACGGAGCTACGGTTCAAAAGATACAAGCATCGCAAGATATGATGGCATGAATGCAAAATATGTGTAACGACGGTCACGAGCACTTCAAAACACACAACCAGCAAGAAAATATGAAACTACACGACATTCTAAGCAAGTTTCATGTAGGACACGATCAAAACAGAGCTACGGTTCAACAACTACGAGAAAAACAAGAAAACACTACAATCTGCCAAAATCAGCCACATAGCATTTTCTACACCCCACAACTACGAGCTACTCAACTCCAATATACTCAACCAAGACATGACACGAAAGAGCGCAAGAAGCACTACAACATACAACTAACAACAACTAGCATGGACGCATAGATCACTAGGAAAAGAACTCATGAAATGGCTTCTCACACACAGTTTCAGACTTAGTGAAAATAACAGTTTATGAAACTGCAGTTTTCGATCTGAAGCCATATTGACAGCAGCAAAACCATAAGCTACAGGGTTCCAAATGGCATGAAAATTCGCAGCATGCTAGAGAAACCCAAAGTCTACAACTAACTCCATTGCACCAACCTCAAAAGAGCTACAGATCACAAGATAAACTCATGCAAAGACAGCAACAAAATATAACAGATCTCAGACTTAGAAATATTTCAGCATCCCTAAAACAACACTATTTCCTAGCAAGTAAAGAACAACCAAACCACACCTAAACATGGATTTCTATTGCAACCAAAATTACCAGGGATTAGACTAAACACCCAAGAGCAACTCTCTAGTTGACAACTTAGTCATATCACGCACAGAATGAATCCCACAAAAATAACAAAAGGGCAACATGGCAAAATATCGCGTGAACTAACTTGCTCAAAAGCTAAAACTAAATACACAGTTAATTCCTATGGATTTTTCTACCCCGAAAACATATATAACATGTGGGGTTGCAACATATAAACAATGCCACACGTATATGCGGGAATAAGTCCTAAACGCGAAAAATAAACTAATTACTAAATCCTACATGCAAAAATACTAACGACTCCTATAAAATACATGGCAAAGGGGTTCCTAAAACATGAACATTTTATCTACGGCATACGAGCAATCCGGACACGCACGAGAAAATAAATACGGGACGAATCCTATTGGGATAGCATTCGGCACGTCAAACTACGTAAAACAATTATGCAAGTTATAAATTCGGATTCTACGCAAGATTCTACACAAAATCCATATCCTACACATCGCGATCCGACTTACGGATTAAAAGATATGGGCATTTATATATCCGTCTATTTTTCTGGAATTTAAATAATTATGAAAATTAACCTAAATTAACTAACGAGCTGAAACCAGCATGGGCGCAACAAAACCAGAAGGTACCTAGGGCGAGGGATAGCTCGAGACTCACCTCGGCTTCATGGGCCGGCCTGGCCGGGAGGGAGCTGGGCCACGGGGCGCTGTGGAGGCCGAGGCATGGCCGAAGCGGCTGGGCCACGCGGGCTGGTCGGGCGGCTCGGGGCCCAGGTAGCTGGCGCGACCGGTTGCCTCGTCGAGCACCTTCTGCGGCCGAGGGTAGCAGACACGACAGCGGGAACCTGGCGATAGGAGCTTTAGGCCGGCGGCTCCGGTGGCCGGCGCGGGTCGCAAGGGAGCCTGGATCCGGTGGTCGACGGGGCGGCGAACACAGGAGGAGGCAGATGGCGGCGGCCATGGGGGTCGGGTCTGCATAGAAGAAGGGAGAGAGAGAGTTAGACGAGGGAGGAAGCGAGGCGAGGGCGATGGGCTCGACCTGGTGGTCGCTGGCAGCGGGATCTCGCCGGAGTGGCGCGGCGGAGGGGCCGGATAGGGTCGGCGGGGCAGCTCGGTCGCCGGGCATGGCGCTGGAGGGAGGAGATCGGGGCTCCTCCATCCAGAGCTGGTAGGCGGAGACAGAACAGGGTGGCGGCGGCTCGGGCCTGGGCGGGCCTGCGATGGGCTCCACGGGCCCACGGCGCTGGGGAGAGAGAGGCTACGGGAGGAGGCTAGGGCTAGGGGTAGGTGGGCGCGGTTCCCGATGCATAGGGGGTTGGTTGTCCAAAATAATAGAAGGAGGGTCTATTTATAGACAAAAAGGGGGGGCTAGGTTTACCGGAATTTTGTTCCGGATCCAAACGTGCGGTCGGATTTGAATAATTCCGAACGCGGGAACGGTTAAGTGGCCGTGTAGGGTAGTTTACTGGAGAGGAGAGGGAAAACGGGCGGCGCGGCAACGATTTTGAAAACACCGAAAGACGTCTGACGATAGACCGAACACGGTGCCACTACGGTCGACCGTTCGGGTACCAGACAGACTCCGATTGCGACGAAATTTGACAGGCGGCCTATCTATATTAAAATAAGACCGCACGTCAAATTCCAACCCAATCAGAGAAAGTTTTAAACACACTTTTAAAAACAAGGATTTGATGATGCCGCGGGCGCGTGCGTGTGTGGTCGGGCTCAGAACGGACAACGACTAGAACCGGCAACTAATAACGGATGCAACTTTTGAAAACAGGCGGCAACGGTATGCCGATGCAATGCAGATGATGCGCATGATGCGATGATGATGCGACAAATAAAAATAACCACACGACGAAAACGGAATAGAAGGGGAATCTTCTAGGGCGTCGGTCTCGGGCTGTTACAACTCTCCTACACTACAAGAGGATCTCGCCCCGAGATCCAAGAATGAAAGGGGGAGAGGATGAGAAAGCAAGAGGTAAAATTTAGTCGCTTCTTGACAAACGAGTGAAACCAACGATCCTTGAAGGTTGCAAAGCTATGAGGACTGATACGAGAAACAAGCAAGAATTCACGAAAAAATTTGGCAGCACTTCGGTAGGAAAATGGAACAAAAAAAAATCGATAAGATGGGAGAAATAGACAAAATTCATAACAAACAACTAAATAGAACAAGGGAACACCATGATCTTGATAGAACAACATGATTGACCCAAATGAGCAACATCACAATGCCTCTGAAGCTAGAGAATAAAACTAGATCATTGGGAACAAAGAAAGAATAAGAGAATGACAACTACTATCACAAGAATCTTGAAGAACTCGTGAGAATGGATTGAAACCTTGATGAACCACCATGAAGGACCTCCGTATACAAATGAATGATGCAAAGATATGAAGGTAGAAAAGAATAAGATTATGACCTTACCAAGATTTAGATGTAGCCTCACAAAGAGATACTTAATAGAACTTGGAACTTCGGGAAAAAAAAGATAAGCACTTGAGAAAAGAATTGATATCATGAGCCACTCCGGAAGAAGAATTCAGATTACTATGAACAAGAATAAGAATTATGTTATGCTTATCCTTCATCAAGTTTAATTGATGACAAGCAACGGATTCAACGTACGACTTATTCTTCTTGAAAAGATTGAGGAGAGATATGAGCACAAACTAGAAGAAGTCTTGAAGGAGACACTGGTAAGAGTTGAAACGAATGAGGCAACCATGCATGAATGGAGATACATGAGAATGAAGAGATCATGAGCCACCTGAGAGAAAAACTTGAACAAGGCACCGAAATAATTGAGAGACGAACAGAGAGACAACACTTGAGAAGAATTGAGGATGAAAGCTGACAGCTGAGAACGAAGAATCTTCTAAAATGATGGCCTTCGGAGGATCGAAAATGAACACAACATTGAAATGCACCGAATAGCAAGAAAGGGATTACTCATGATTGGGAATAATTCAAGATGATAACATGAAGCTGAAATGATGAATCTTCAAGAGAATGGACCAAGATTTGAGAGAAACACTCCTTCGATCTTCAAAGCTGAAACATGATGAGGAGAACACCACCAAGAATAACTAAGACACTCCGGAATAAAGAAAAATGCAAGGTTGAGTCAAATATGAGAATTAACTCAAATTGATCTTGAAGAAGGAATATGACTGATGAAATTCATACTTATGTCATAGTTGAAAAGACTTAAAGATCTCCGAAAAGATTACAAGAGCCAGGTAAGACCCTGGGACAAACCTGTGGGTTATGGGCCCACTCAAAAGAAACCACCGTTTAAAAGGTTGAAAGAAAGATTGAATGCACTGGTATAAGAAAACTAGATGAGATTGAGCACCACGAAATAATTGAAAGGATTGAAAAACAAGAACTACTGAGATAACTTCAACACACCGGATAGAAAAGAGAGGAATTAATAACAAGATAGGTTGATAAGAATCTCCAACATAGGAAAGAATTAGAGGATGAAAAGGATATGATGAACACTGACAACTGAATTGAATTCACCAGAAAAGACCACAAGAATGAGTAAAGATGAACATGAAGCTCCTGAGAATCTTCATAGCGAATCACCGGATAGGACACGGAATAAAAGATAGCGAAAGCAACAATGAAATGAAATGCACTTGGATGATGACTGAAACATTGAAGAAAAGGGAGGGAGGGCGGGAAAAACAAAGACAACTTGGTATAGATGAGATGAACTATGGAAAGAAATGAGAGATTGAACTTGCAAAATTGGAGAGGATAGAATTTCCTTGGAGAGAAACACACCGGTTGGAAAAGAATTGGTATGACAACTCCGGTAGACAAGCATTGAAAAGACACTTTGATTAAGCAAAAGAATTAGCATTCACATAAAAATATGAGAACACTTCTTAGAAGGAGGTGAATTCACCACTTGACATCGAAGCAACTCGAATTACCATATTCCAACAAAACAAAGGTTGTGGCTTACGAAACAAGCCAGAACAAACTCGTGAGAGAGATTTTCGTTCGATATTTTCGTGGACAGGATTGCACGGGCTCGATCCTTACAGTAGCCACCAAGTGCAAGGCAGTGCACCCGACATACGAAGCGTCCCCGAGTCATAGCAAGCTACAAAGACTCTTTAAGACACAACGAGAACCGCTGTAAGATGATCGTCAACAAACGAATCCAATAGATGTCGAACCCCAACCTAACATCATGCATTTGTTTGAAGATTGTCCTATAAGTAACTACTTGAATTCCCAACTAAGAATTTCCGAAATATCTGGTCATGCAATCTAGTACACGGATACAAGGAGTAATATATCACACAACTCCTATACTAACCCTTCCACTGTATCACATCCGTCAACACATAACCAGAATCTCGGACCTTCATCTACTACAGACCCTCGTGATCACAACGATACAAAGTATGGCAGTACTCCCGAACAATCTGCACCAGTACTGGGGACATCGGGGTTATCTCGCCACTACTAGTATTGAAGCAATTACGAACATCCTTCGTTCTGAGATACTAAGAAATCTGAATGATAACGATGTGCTCGAGAATCCCCTGGAGCTCAACTCCCCGGAAGAAATCAAGTCAGACGGGAGGCACCAAGACAGAACTCCGTCACATCGGCATCATATAGATTCCAAAAATATCCGCGTGATCCTAAAAAAAAAATTGAGTGAGAAGAGGAGTAGAATTAAAATTATTACGTCAAGATTCCTCACCACAGCATAGAAGAGGAGAAAAAGAATCCTACTCTCCGATATATAACTAGACTCAAAGCAGTTTTTCACTAGACTCGACTCGGCCAAGTTCGATCAATCAAGGGGGCTCCTAGGTCGGTACAGCTCTGATACCAACTTGTCACGCCCAAGATGCGACCCTATCCTCAATTTGGCACGAGGGCCTCGTCAGGGATAGAAGCGCATCTCGTTGTTTCGCAAGAATGGATATAGTTACAAGTACATGTACTGAAAAGATGAGATATATATAGAATTGGCTTACACTCGCCACAAGCTACATCAGAGTCACATCAGTACAATACATAATCATCTTAAAGAAGAGCAGGTTCCGACTACGAACGAAAATAAATGAGAAAAGAAGAACGACGTCCATCCTTTCTATCCCAGGCTGCCGACCTGGAACCCATCCTAGTTCGATGAAGAAGAAGAATAAGAAGCAACTCCAAATGAACAATCAATGCGCTCGCGTCAAATAACCTTTTACCTGTACCCCCAACTGGTGTTGTAGTAATCTGTGAGCCACAGGGGACTCAGCAATCTCATTTCCAAAGGTATCAAGACTAGCAAAGCTTAATGGGTGAGGTATGGTTAAGTGGTGAGGTTCCAGCAACGGCTAAGCATATATTTAGTGGCTATCCTTACGAGTACAAGAAATAAGAGGGGGAAGATCTACGCATAGCGGACGTGACTACTGATGATCAAATGAATGATCCTGAACACCTACCTACGTCAAACATAACCCCACCGTGTCCTCGATCGGAGAAGGAACTCACGAAAGAGACAGTCACGGTTACGCACACAGTTGGCATATTTTAATTAAGTTAACTTCAAGTTGTCTAGAACCAGTGTTAAACAAAGTTTCCACGTTGCCACATAACCGCGGGCACGGCTTTCCGAAAGATTTAACCCTGCAGGGGTGCTCCAACTAGTCCATCACAAATTACCACAAGCCGCATAGAAATCCTCGATCACGAAGCTCGCGATCTCGTCGGACTCCTTAGTGGAAAATCTCAACTCTGAGATTACCCAAAGCATCACCGGAATTCCGATGCACAAGATATTCCGTCAAAGGTAAAACTAATCCAGCAAGGCCGCCCGACGTGTCGACGAACCCGATAGGAGCCGCGTATCTCGTCCTCAGGACACGACCGGATGGGAAAGGCTACAGGTGCCAAACCTCGAGTTGCCCCGTGGTGGCCCCGCGGGCTGCCCTTTTGGGACCAACACCATCAGCACTGGCCCCTCCTGTATTATGTTGAATTACTCCTCGGGTAGCGCTAACTCCCTATGCATTTCAGTATTAACAGAATTATTATGTTGGGCAAATGTAGAACCAATGTTGGGCCTTGCTAGACCAGCTTTAATCTAAAACGAATTATCAAGGGGGTCCCCATAACAACACCGATCGTGTTAGGAGCGCTCAATTATGGAACATAACACCGGTAGCCGAAACTAAGGGGGCAAAGGTGGAACAAAACACCAGGCTAGAAAGGCCAAGCCTTCCACCTTTTACCAGGTATATAGGTGCATTGATTTAAATAGCAATTAATATGGTGATATAACAAGGAACCCATGTTGTCACATGGAAGCAACTGCACCTGCAACTAGCAACGCTAATACATGGTTAAGCAAGCGGTAACATAGCCAATCAGTGGTTTGCTAGGTGGTGAACAGGTTGAAGGTTTTCATGGCATTATTGAGAGGCTGATATTTAACATGTGGTAGGCAACGAGACATATCGACAGAAACGTAAAACTAGCATGGCAATGATAGTAATGGTATCTGGGGAAATGGTCATCTTGCCTGAGATCCCGCTTGAAAGAAGAACGACTCCGTGAAGCAGACGAACCGATGTAGTCGAACGGGTCCTCACAATCCGACACGCTTGCGGAACTCTATCGAGACGGAGGAAACCGGAAACAGAATCAATGCAAGATATTCACCACACGATGCACAACACATATGATGCATGAGCAGCTGGATACATGCAAGACACGGCATGACAAATCACACAATCAAACACTACACGTTAAGTGAAGTTCAATATGCAACGAGTTGCATATTGACGAAACTCCACATACGAGTTATTTAGTTCTATCCCGATTAGGTACACAGCAATATTAAATGTGATTAAACATGGCAAGAGGTGAAGCGCAATTAATCTACCTATCTAGGCATTTTAAATGAGGTCGGAAATGACATATAGCATCTCCGAGGCGACCTCGTACGTTAATTTACAATTCTTTCCAGATCTGAACTAACACTTTTAATTAGTTGTTAAACAGCAAAACAAATAGGTTCACGTGATTCTATGCGTCGTTACAAGCAATTTACACCTAGAGAACATCTCCAACGGAGCTACAGTTCAAAAGATACAAGCATCGCAAGATATGATGGCATGAATGCAAAATATGTGCAACGACGGTCACGAGCACTTCAAAACACACAACTAGCAAGAAAATATGAAACTACACGAGATTCTAAGGAAGTTTCATGTAGGACACGATCAAAACGGAGCTACGGTTCAACAACTACGAGCAAAACAAGAAAACACTACAATCTGCCAAAATCAGTCACATAGCATTTTCTACACCCCACAACTACAAGCTACTCAACTCCAATATACTCAACCAAGACATGACACGAAAGAGGGAAAGAAGCACTACAACATATAACTAACAACAACTAGCATGGACGCATGTATCACTGGGAAAAGAAGTCACGAAATGGCTTCTCACACACAGTTTCAGACTTAGTGAAAATAACAGTTTATGAAACTGCTGTTTTTGATCTGAAGCCATATTGACAGCAGCAAAACCTTAAGCTACAGGATTCCAAATGGCATGGACATTCACAGCATGCTAGAGAAACCCAAAGTCTACAACTAACTCCATTGCACCAACCTCAAAAGAGGTACAGATCACAAGATAAACTCATGCAAAGACAGCAACAAAATATAACAGATCTCAGACTTAGAAATATTTCAGCATCCCTAAAACAACACTATTTCCTAGCAAGTAAAGAACAACCAAACCACACCTAAACATGGATTTCTATTGCAACCAAAATTACCAGGGGCTAGACTAAACATCCAAGAGAAACTCTCTAGTTGACAACTTAGTCATATCACGCACGGAATAAATCCCACAAAAATAACAAAAGGGCAACATGGTAAAATATTGCGCGAACTAACTTGCTCAAAAGCTAAAACTAAATACACAGTTAAATCCTATGGATTTTTCTACCCCGAAAACATATATAACATGTGGGGTTGCAATATATAAACAACGCCACACGTATATGCGGGAATAAATCGTAAACGCGAAAAATAAACTAGTGACTAAATCCTACATGCAAAAATACCAACGACTACTCTAAAATACATGGCAAAGGGGTTCCTAAAACATGAACATTTTATCTACGGCATACGAGCAATCCGGACACGCACGAGAAAATAAATACGGGACGAATCCTATTGGGACAGCACGTAAAACTATGCATTCAACACGTCAAACTACATCAAACAATTATGCAAGTTATAAATTCAGATTCTACGCAACATTCTACACAAAATCCATATGCTACACGTCGCGATCCGACTTACAAATTAAAAGATACGGGCATTTATATATCCGTCTATTTTTCTGGAACTTAAATAATTCTGAAAATTAACCTAAATTAACTAACGGGCCGAAACCAGCATGGGCGCAACAAAACTAGAAGGTACCTAGGGCAAGGGATAGCTCGAGACTCACCTCGGCTTCATGGGTCGGCCTGGCCGGGAGGGAGCTGGGCCACGGGGCGTTGTGGAGGCCGAGGCCTGGCCGAAGCGGTGGGCCACGCGGGCTGGTCGGGCGGCTCAGGGCCCAGGTAGCTGGCGCGACCGGTTGCCTCGTCGAGCACCTTCCGTGGCCGAGGGTAGCAGACACGGCGGCGGGAACCTGGCGACAGGAGCTTCAGGCCGGCGGCTCCGGTGGCCGGCGCGGGGCGCAAGGGAGCCTAGATTCGGTGGTCGACGGGGCGGCGAACACAGGAGGAGGCAGATGGCGGCGGCCATGGGGGTCGGGTCTGCACAGAAGAAGGGGGAGAGAGAGTTAGACGAGGGAGGAAGCGAGGCGAGGGCGATGGGCTCGACCTGGTGGTCGCCGGCGGCGGGATCTCGCCGGAGTGGCGCGGCGGCGGGGCCGGACAGGGTCGGCGGGGCAGCTCGGTCGCCGGGCATGGCGCTGGAGGGAGGAGATCGTGGCTCCTCGATCCAGAGCTGGTAGGCAGAGGCAGAACGGGGCAGCGGTGGCTCGGGCCCGGGCGGGCCTGCGATGGGGAGAGAGAGGCTGCGGGAGGAGGCTAGGGTTAGGGGTAGGTGGGCGCGGTTCTCGAGGCAGAGGGGGTTAGCTGTCCAAAATAATAGGAGGAGGGTCTATTAATAGACCAAAAGGGGGGCTAGGTTTACCGGAATTTCGTTCTGGATCCAACCGTGCGGTCGGATTCGAATAATTCCGAACGCGGGAACGGTTAAGTGGCCGTGTAGGATAGTTTACCGGAGACGAGAGGGAAAATGGGCGGCGCAGCAACGATTTTTAAAACACCGAAAGACGTCCGACGATAGACCGAATGCGGTGCCGCTACGGTCGACCGTTCGGGTACCAGACGAACTCCAATTGCGACGAAATTTGACAGGCGGCCTACCTATATTAAAATAAGACCGCACGTCAAATTCCAACCCAATCAGAGAAAGTTTTAAACACACTTTTAAAAACAAGGATTTGATGATGTTGCGGGCGCGTGCGTGTGTGGTCGGGCTCAGAACGGACAACGACGAGAACCGACAACTAATAACGGATGCAACTTTTGAAAACAGGCGGCAACGGGATGCCGATGCAATGCAGATGATGCGCATGATGCGATGATGATGCGACAAATAAAAATAACCACACGACGAAAGCGGAATATAAGGGGAATCTTCTAGGGCGTCGGTCTCGGGCTATCACAAGGTAAGTCCTTAACTTCTCGAATCCAATTGTTAAAAACCTCTGCTACATTATTTGTGATGTAGTCACATTTAATATCTGGATTGAAAACACACCTCATCCACTTGAGCTTATGGTATTGACTTAACCATTTCCATACCTCGTTTGATTCTTCAATAATTTTTGTCATATGTTGTGTGAATACATCTTCCCTGTAAGCCCTTGCTGCAGGATACATCCTTCCAAACCCATGGAACCTCTTCACAAAATTATTCATAAGATGGTAAAAGCATTCCCTTTGTTCAGCATCAGGAAACACATTCTTCACCGCATTCTCCAATCCTTTGCAAGCATCTGTGCATACTGCAAGAAGTGGAGGATCTCCTATTGCCTTCTTAAGTTGATTCATAAACCAAGTCCAATTGTCTTCCGTCTCAGATGCTATGAACCCGAAAGCAAGTGGATACATCCAATTGTGGCCATCAACTGCTGTAGCCAAGGCTAAATGGCCATTCCACCTTCCATTCAATGCAGTAGAATCTATACTCAGATGTGGCCTACATCCTTCCAAAAAACCATCAATGCATGGTTTAAGTGCACACAAAAACGACGAAAGTACACATTACCATCTATTTCAAGTACTTCAATCTCCACTACACTTCCAGGTGATCTCTTGAGTACCTCAGCCTTCCATCTGTATAACATCTCAAAACTCTCTTCCCATTTACCATAAACCTCAGCGAGAGCCTTTTCTCTCCCCCTCCAAACCGTGTCATATGAAATTGTGACGGAGTGTTGTTCATGCAACTTTTTCTGTAATTCTTTAGTACCCATATTGGGTGAATCCCTAAGGATACACACAGCCTTGCTGGCTACCCAGTTCTAAGATGGCGTGATGGTCTTCACCCTGCTACTTGAAATACAATCATGATGATCAACTAAAATTGTGACGTGCGCATATAGAATTTTAAAAGGAATGGAAATTATATTAGTAAAATAGGACACATACATACAAACATACATATTCTAAATAATAAATCAAGGTTAGATAATTAGCCTGATTTCACCTTTATAGTACATTTATCATCTTGTAGGCTGCCAACAATTCTCCAAGGGCAATCTTCACTTGACTTGCAGAACCCTCTAAATCTCTTCTTATCTGACTTCTCCGTACCTAGATCAAACTCCTCATTGATGGCAAATTGCCTTACTGCTAACCTGAATTCCTTCATTGATGGGTACATAGTGCCCAGGTCCATTGTTGGGTGGTCCTTGTCATATGTAATGACTACTTCATTTGGTATGGCATCGCTAACAGGAATGTCAGCATCCTCATTATTGCTCCCGTGCTCAACCATTCTATGATGCTTTGGTTTAGTCTTACTTTTTTTTCTTCCTCATCCTTTAAGCCCAAAATGTCACATAGTTGATTCTCACTTAGTAGTTCAATTCTACCTTCATCATCGTGTGTCTCTACTATTTGTAAGTTATCCCAGTCGACTTCTATGATATGTGGTGTTGGTTGTATGATTGAAGAGGCCTCAACCAATAAATATGGATTATCAGTATTGCTGCCCAGTGCGACCTCCCAATCATGCATATTCCAAAAAAAGTAGGAAAACATAAACACAAGACTGAGTTAGTGATCATATTTTTACAATGCATATATCTATCGCAATATAAATTATCATATGCAATACGAAAAAATTGTGTGATCATCCTGTAGTTCCTCACCATGATTTACTACTTCCATTCTCGATAATCTGGTATGTAATCCCTGATTTTTTTTATGTCAATGTGTATCAACAGGGAACATATCAGGAATGAATACTAAGGAAAAGGTAAAACATAGTACCGTCCAACAAGATTGGGTTCCATGTCGCCACTGCGGTACAGGGCGACGGACACGCGGCGGCAAGGAGATCGGCGGCACGCGGCGGCAAGGAGATCGACAGCACACGGCGGCACACTGCACTGCAGCAGGGAAGTTGCTAGCAGCCTCACCACGTCTAGCGTTGAGATCTCTCCAGCGTTTGATGGGAGCCTCACCACGTCCAGCGTTGAGATCTCTCCAGCGTTTGTTGATTTGATTCCTAAATACGTAGATAGCATCAAGGGCACTTTGGTCCTTTCAGGTGACAGAAAAAGAAAAAGAAAGAGAAAAGTCATGGAAAAAAAACGGCATGGTAATCAAAGTTCACGTGAATTGGATGGCATTTTTACAAAGGCAATCTTGAGAGTGGCAATTTAACGAAGCCACATGTTGAAAGTGGCAAATAGCCAATTTTCTCCACATGTTCTCCAGTGGCCTAGCCAGGCCGGACCGCCGTTGAAGATCGTTGCACTGGATAACAGTGCTGCCATAGAGCATCGGATGCAGACCGCACCTCGGCCACTCATCTATGTTGGCCCCTCCCACGATCAGCAACCTCCCCGCCGCAGAGGCGAGAGGGTGGTGGCTAGGGTTTCAGTCGCCTGTTTGACCCTCTCTCACGAAATCATTTTGGAATTTTATTTCACATGTCACAAATTACGACTAAATAACAACTCCTCATTATACATCAAAGGCAAAACTAATCACCCAACCATGAACTGGAGCACCGGTAAGTCACTGCAATTTACTAAATTTTTGTTATTTTATTTCTTCACGCAACTGTATCAGTGTTTTATTACGAAACTGGTTCGGACAGTTCGCTGTCACAAAGCCTAGCAGGATCGTTAAAATGGGCATGCAACACCTAATGGTGGAGTGTTGCTGGCTTCACTTTTCATTGTACCGGTACATTCAGGCTTTGCCCGCGGATCCGAAGAGGCGCATCTTCTCTGCCACAACAGCTTTCATTGCTTCCTTAGCGGATGCCATGACCTGAACCAGGTCTTTCTCTGGCTTCTTGAGTGACTGCAGGTAGCTGTTGCGGACCTCCGTGTTCACGTTGAATTTTCTCACCCCCAAATCTATGCACTCCTGCTCCACAAGTTAGTTACAGGTTATTACCACTTGCACAACAACATTTCAAATATGACAGGAGTTAAAAATAAGACCGGTTTCATCAACCGATAAGCTCTAGTATAATTATTTCGCAAAAGGGAGGGTTTTACTGATTCTTTGCAAAACTGTGAAGCTGGTATAGACAAAGAAACTTTAGCCCCCCAGCATTTTTAATCTTGTGGTTGAATTATTTTATGCATTGCAACCATGATTGTCTGTCTTATCGAGGGCAACGGTTGGTGCGGGGAACTCTGACAAGAACTAATGCAAGGTACAAATTCGCTGATCTTAATAAAGTAGGAAACAATTTATCAAACCTTTACAAGTTCATGAGGGAGGCCAGATGCTCCATGAAGTACCAAGCTAACTCCTTTCTTCAGAGTTAATGCACGAAGTTCCTGTCATCATTTCAATGAAAAAAAATACAGAGTTCATTACTCAAAAGAAGTCGCTTGCAAAAGCGCTAACTTGCTTGGCAATCCTTTACAGAATACTTCAACAGCCGTTGGAAAAAAGAAATCACTCTACAACCCGCAGAAGTTCACTTTTCAACCTTAAACTCGAAAACCAGAAAACCAGTTGTTGTCAACCTTGAACTGTTGAATCTGTTTATTACTTTACTGGTTTACCCAAGCAGTTTGAGCTGACTCAAACAACACGTGGCAGACACATGGCATCACATATGTGCATTACCACCTTGTCATGTTAAAAGTTCTAAGTAAAAACATTAAAAAAAAAAACAGAGAAGGATAATATTTTTTGGAAAAATCTTATAACAAATTCAGAAAAATCGGAAAATCAGAAAACAGGGTAAAAGATCTGGCAAAACACACATAATCTGAAAGATCAAACATAGATGTTCATAGCTGTTCTGTCAAACCTTTAGCAAGTCAAGTCTCAGGTTCGGTCCACTGGGAGGATATTTTCCGTGAACATTCCCAATGCATACTGCTAACGCATCAATACCAGTTTCATCAATAAACTGATCAGCCTGAAAATATGTAATATATAAGTTAAGCATTATCACGGGATTGTAATGATAGAATGCCATAGAGTTGAAATTTGTTGGTAAGATAAAATAACCTGAGCAATATCAGTAAATCTTGCTTCATATTCTTCAATTGTCAGGCCATCTTCGGTGCCTGATAGTCTCCCAAGTTCAGCTTCCACAAGCATGCCTTTCGCATGAGCCAGGGAAGATATGTTCTTTGTGTATAAGATGTTCTCCCCTAAAGGTAGATGGGAACCATCCACCATGACTGAATCGAATCCCTGAAAAATAAAAGGTCATAGTACATGGTCCAGAGAATTAAGATTCAGATGTAGTCATTCATCATTCATGATTAGGAAAACATTTATTCAGATGTAGTCATTCATCATTCATGATTAGGAAAACATTTTGGTACCACAAATTTGAGAAAACAACACATTTTTTCGCTTACCATTTCAAGAGCTCCAAGCAAATCATGCTTGTCAGCCCCGTGATCATAATGGACGGTGATAGGTACCTGAGTGACGATCACAAAATGATCAACTTTAAAGAACATAAAAACAAGGATGGCTATCTGTTTCGAAAAACAAGGATGGTTAGAAGAAGGTATATGTGAGAACCCAAGTTACATAAACATTTATGAACTATTTTTATCAAGATCACTGGGTGTCCACATTTACTCTTTAAGCGTGCTAGGTTTTGTTTCTCTTACGTTGGCTCGTTCTGCTGCAGCAATGCAGCATGCTACCAACGGAACTCCACCTTGCTTCAGGGCACTGGGATGAACCTAAATAACAACCACAATAAGCGTGGTTAGAAATTAAGACGACACATATCATCTACAAAAAATATAGATAATGAGTTGTCCTAAATAAAAAATAGTTTGAGCAAATTGCATTGGTGGTGCTCCCTCGACTTGTAAGTTCTTCTCACTTTCTTCACTCAAACTGGAAAATCTGCAGCCATGATCCTTATAGTTGCCACCGTTTGTGATCCGAGCAAGCTGACATGGTCCCTCCCTCCCACCCTCTGAGCAGGCTTTTTTCTTTTTTGGCAAACAGGAGAGGGCAAGACAGATAGGTAATGAAGAGGGACGGGAGCTGGGGAGCGACTTGAAAGTGATAAACAATGCCACCTGGCTGCAGTCTACTATCCCAGCATCGCCTCGCTCACCGTGTATCCAATGGAATGCTGGAAGGCACCACCATACAAGTCTTCTGGGAATTAGGGTTGCTGCATGGAGGCTGGACACCCCAGACCCAGAGCCCTCGGTGCCATGGAACTTCAGCGTGGCTGGACTACTCATGTGAGATGAACCAGAACGGAGCATGGCAACACACCGGCCGACAACCCTGCTGCCGGACTGATTGTCGCAGAGTGGCTTTGAACCTTCCATTGGTGTGTTTATGGGAGGGGGGAGCAATGGCAGACAGGGAGAAGGGGTGAGGAGAAAGAAGATGGGCCGGTGGACAGAGAGGAAGGAGAATTACTCCACTGACATTTGGCACCAAGCCAACAGCTTTATTTTCTCTTAGTAACTAAATTGTTCTGCCATGTCATGCTCTGCATCAGCTACTTCCATTGTCTAGTGGCCCGATGGAGTCAGTTGGTATACAGTAACAAGTTCAGGGAGCATGGGTGCAGAAAAGCTCATGAGTTAAGAGTGAGAAAAGCTAGTTGAGAGCACCAATGCAATTCTCTCTATACGAAAAAAACACGGGTAGAAATCCATTTCAGGACCTCTGTGGTACTATTGCTTCTATCCCGCTGGAGCTAGTTGTTGCAACCTACCCCCTCCGTAAAGAAATATAAGAGCATTTAGATAACTAAAGTAGTGATCTAAACGCTCTTATATTTCTTTACGGAGGGAGCACTTACTAGTCCTATCATAACATACTCCATTAAAGAGTGGTATCAGAGGACACCCAACATGATAAATTACGTAATTTTCAGTATAAACTGCCAAAGAAAACATCCTATACTAACAAAGTATTTCTAACCTGCAGGATAGCAGGACTTTCTTCAGCCTCAGCAGCTGCAATTACAGCTTCAATTCCCTCAAGATTATATACATTGAAAGCACCAACTGCATAACCACTCTTCTCCGCATTCTTCATAATAAGAATAAACAGTTGATTATATTTAAAGCAATACACAACAATGTATAACCTTGATGAGAAGTAGACGGTGGATAAGAACTTACAAGGAGAAGTTCCTTTGTTGAACTTCTAGAAGGGCAAGCCCAATTCTGGACCACTTCTGCAAGAGCACTGTTATCACCAACATTACCTGTCATTGGGAGAGTGCCAAGATAGTTTCTTGAGTAAAAAGGTAACGTTATTTATCTGTTGGTACTGAAATGAGTTATATTTATTACCAGGAAAAACAATGTAGGGGACACCAGGATGTCTACTCTCAGGGCCAAGCTGCCACAAAGGCACACCAGCTAAAGCTTGTCCCATTACTTTGGCACGCCGAGCTTCCAAAGCTTTTGTAGCAAGATCAGATGAAGTGATTCCTCCCTGTATAAAGAATATAGTAAGAAGTACCTCCAGAAGTCTATTCTATTGCAACTTTTTTAGCAAAATCATTTTGTTTGATATGAACAGTTGAATTTGCAGACACTGTTTTATTTTGTAGATACTATTTTTTTTCTGATGAATGAAAGATGTAACCATGTAGGTGTAATCCTATCTCAATATTTCATGAAGTATTTAATGGCATGGGTCCAATAAAACAGAACAAATATTTTGACCTAACGGTAACAGCTCCAGAGATTGGCAAATTTCCAGGAACCAAGTAACAATGAAATTTCAATTTGTTCAGAAAGAATAAATCGGCTGTGTAATTTTACCTTTGCAAGGATGTAACGGGGTCGACTATCAATTCTTCGCACAATCTCTACTAGTGCTGAGCTCACTTTGTAATTAATTTCTAAGCTTTCTTCAGGAGCTGCAACATGACAGGTACAATCTTGTTATGTGATCAAACTACTTCAGGACAGATATCCAAGAAGTAAAATTATCTTCTTTCATTTGGCACACAAAAGGTAGCAAACAATACTAGTATGTCAGCTGTCTTGTACTGCTTGTTGAAGTGTATATGTGGATTGCCTAGTACTTTCCATCTGAGAGGGGGTGTTGAAGTGTATATGTGGATTGCCTAGCCCTTTCCACCAGTTCGCACTTTTGGTTGCGTTGGCTAGTGCATGAAGCTTAACACTGCTAATGCTTAGATGAAGATAACAGCAGTTGTTCTTGAACATACTGTTTCAAAAAGCTGAGTTCGGTATCTAGACTCTAGCACACAATTTTCAGGAACGTATACCCAAGTTAGTTTGGTTTTGGCCACTAGAAAAACTTACGACGCAAACTGGAGATGTTCTATTCAAATGATTGGAATAATGCACTCACATTGTGGTTGTGGTTGAATGTAGAGATTCATGGCTCTACCGGTGGCTAGTGCGTTTTTGGGCTCGACTTCGACAACAATAATCAACTTTATTTTGCCAATCATCCCCTTTTAACAAGCTTTGACAGTTTGACCTGTCTTCAATACAGTTAGCGCCAGAGTCCCGGTTCATGCCTAGAATGTGATAAAAGAAACAAACTATCTCCCCAGCTAAGCCATGCCTGGGAATGGCTGCCAGTTGAGGGATGATGGCAGACTGATAGATGGCAATGTTGGTGGTGGTTGACTGGTGACTCGGGGACTAGAATTAGGCTGAGAGCCTGATATGATGTGGAGTTTGGGAACAATTGCCTGCTAGCCCTAGGATCTCCACACCGTTAGTTAGTAAATAGTTCTTTATCAGCACAACTTGCTCATCACTTCGGCAGGTAGGATGTGGCTGAGGAATTGTTGGCATTAAGATACTAGAAATCAAAACTGACTCAGCATTCTATCACTGTATTTGCTAATTGGATAGACAATACATTTAGCCATATGATAATCAGAAAGATGCTAACTTTTTCCAGTAATGAGTTGGCGGCTGGTGACGACTAGCGTGTCTCTCCCGGACTGTATATAAGCATTTCCCAAGTCAACAATTCTGCTGATTTCTTGGTCTCTCTCCTCAGTTGATTTTAGTGAGATCATCTCAACAGATACCTACAGTGAGAAAAATGAGAACATGATACTAACACCACAAATTGATCTGAAGCAAAACCATCCAACTAAAGACAGTACTATCCACAAATTCTATCCAAGTGGATGTACACGATGGTTGATGGTTCATGTTTAGGCATGACAGCCAAGACATAAATTACCTCTATCACTCTGAGGGATTGTGCACATTGTGCGCGAAGCTCGTCAACCTAACAAATGCAAAAGAACATGCGAATGAGAGAAATATGACTGACAAAATCTTAAAGCATTACAAGGCTAACCTGCTTCGTAGTTTTTGGCACATAAGAACCAACAACTATGAGGCCTCCCGCTAAATTTCTTTTTAATCCAAGGTCATTTGGGCGGATAGGTGGCTTCGGCTTGATTCCAATTCTAGCACTCACAAAACTTGCAGCTGTGCGACATAGAAACCGCTTTCCTTGCAATTCAGCCTGTTGAGTTAACATAAATAGAAAAGAAGATAGCAGATCAAAACAGAGCATCAATAATAGAATAAGACATATTATCATATCATTTGTAATGAATGAATACTAAGAACAAATGCTTGTCGTAGAAATGGAGTGACATAACGTGCCTGGATCATTCCAGCAGCAAAGACATTCATGTCCCTCTCACTAGCAGCATTGACAATACACACAGAGCCCTAAAAAGAGTCAAAAAGCCTGTCAGGAAATTCTCAAGGTAAATCAAGAAGAGAGGGAATCTGAACAGGATTTATGATATTATATGGTCCATGCTCTGCCAATCATTCTTGGCCTCTCCTTCATTTTGTTCCAAGCTCTGCCAATCATATGTTCCATGTTTATAACATATACCTTCTCCAAGCTGCAGAGAAGCTGACGAACTGCATCCGGTCCTTCTTTACGTAAAAGACTTATGGAAATTGTTGAAACTTGGTTCTCCAAAATCCTTCCTTTGGTCTTTTCTTCAACCCACTGTACATTCAAGGACAAAGCAAGTCACTACGGCCTTGCTCTTCGCTTTACCAATCAAACAATTCCACAACAGTACCTGTTTGAGATTGGAAGATGTATAGCCAAAAGATGCATCCTTTGCAAATTCAGTCTCACCAGCAGGAATCAACCTGTTAGAGAATGTTGGATAACAATATTGTTATGTGTTATTTTTGTATTTAAATACATTGCATAGTGATCGTGCACAGACTACCTTTCAGAGTCTGCAACATAATGAATATCATCAATAGTGTACCGCCCACCTTGAAGGAAGAATGGGCATATTATCCAAGCATCCATGTCACCTAATACTGAAACAACTGCATCAGCTTCCTGGAAAGTAGAAGAGTATGATATGATCAGAGAAATAAAATGGAAAAGAAAAACAGAGAAAATTTCAGATATTAACCTCTGGGAAATGGCCACGGAGAGTGGAATCACCTCGCAAGACCACCGTATAACTAATACCAGGGACAGTCTTTGCTGCAGCTTCAAGATTTCTGCAGATATCTTTCACTAACAGTGCGGCCTATGAAAGTGAGAAGGCTTTAAATATATATTTAAAGACCCCAAAGATGAACTATTTTAAGACTGCACTTTCCTACCTTATCAGCAATCATTGAACGGGAGTTTGTCAAAATAAAAAAGCAGGCTGGTAGTTTCCGAAACTGCTCTGTTAGGGCTTCAACTGGCCTGCAGTTTAGCATTACAAGTAAGGCTTATGGAACTATGTACAAAACATGGGCAAACGAAATTGCAAGCAGAAAACATATGTAAGCTAAAAGACAATATGCTTTCACTTACCATTCAGTTAAGACCTCTATATCATGAACTGTTTGAGTTCCAGTTGGATCATCATCTAAAACTACAAGAACTTTTTTGCTATTATGAGATGCAGAGGAAACAAGATCATCCATTGGAACTTCTGGCCACTCAGCAGGAAGAGAACGCAGGACATCTTCTTTATTAAGCATGGGTGGCCTTCCTTCTACTTTTATTCCAGTTAATGTCTCATATACCTGTGCCAGGCGCAATCAGCGGGCATGTTTGTAAAGGGAACTAAATTAAGGCTATCAGTATATCATATTTTGGCATAAGTTCTGTCTACTGAGAGGTGTGAGCTGCTCACCTTTACAACAGCACTATCATCATATCGACCCCATCCAGAAGCAGAGCCTGTTAAAATACATCAAACGAATTAAACAATAGCCACCCTATTTTAAGACTGTTATCCAGACAATAACTGTAAGCTGATTTTTCTTTGTAAAAGTAACTGTAACATACGTAGTATAGAAAACAAAGGGGAATGGCCATGCAACATTCTGTTAATTTGGGTAACTACTTTCATTAAAGATAAGAAATATGGCATGACTTGATGAACATTTGGAACCAAATATAGAATGGAAAATGATCTTTGATTTATCACAGACAATTACCTGAAACAAACAGCTGATGAGCAACACTAGAGACATGCAATGGGATCCTCGAGTTGGAGCTTTCACGAGATACTATACCCTGAAATAGACGAGATAAATGCATTACTATCTTTTATTAGTAGTTCATAAAATGAACAAGTCAATGGCTCGGTTATCCATACAAGGTCCTTGACGAATATGTCCACTGCAGATAAAGGTGTATAATCATTATCAAGCATGTGTGGCACACGGTTTCCAAACATCCTGCAATATGAACATTGAGTGTGTCAATCATCAAATAGCCACCTTCACTCATGCTAGAACACACCACTAGATATCTGAAAGACTGACCTACAGGGAGCTGATAGCAAAAACAAGTACAAATAACTATTTCGTTTGTTTCTCATAACCATTTTATTACTCAGGCAATATAAGCAGAAGTCTAAACACTGAAGAGTAAACAAGGATGGGACTAAACAATGTAACATACCACGAGTAACCTCTTGCATGTTGAATAATTTCAAAAACTCTTCGTGTTCGCAAATTTAATCGAGCAGCAAATGCCATTGCTTCAGCTGCTGAGGCTATATGGACCCCAGCAAGAAGTTGGTTCACCATTTTAACAGAACTGGAAACAATAGCAGAAGAGAGACGTTGATTCACAAGCGCCAGCACTGATGAAAAAAGTGCCATTATGCAAAAATAAGACCATGTAAGGAAGGTATATGACTACAAAATGTGTGTATCACCTTGCAGCTCCGCATCCTCCTTTGATGAGATATAGTTTCTCACTTAGTGCTGTTATGCAAAAATAAGATAATAGTTATAGACCAGTTTCCGTACTACGTACACAGCATATGATGGTGTTCAGATAACCTTTTCATACCTGACAAAACTCTACCCGTACAATGCAGAGCTTCATCTGTTCCCGAAACCATTACCTGTCAAAAGGAAGTTCAAATATTCATATCCATGAAGGTTACATCATCACTTTTCTACTAGATTAATGTGTCGCTAATCATACAGTTAGCGTCCCATCCGCTGCTCTCTTGACACCACCAGATACCGGAGCATCAACCAACTTTATCTCTCGGCATTCGGCTGTATAGAAGTAGTTAATGATTACAAATAAATCATCAGCGAAGGCAATAGACAACATTGCCGACATATTTAAAATGTACTCCCGCCGTTCCTAAATATAAGACCTTTTAGAAATTTCACTATAGCTTAGATACGGAACAAAATAAGTGAATTTACACTCTAAAATATGACTACATACATCCGTATGTAGTCCATAGTGGAATCTCTAAAAGGTCTTATATTTAGGAACGGAGGGAGTAGATAATGATTCTAGTACTACAAGGCCTTAGTGTGCTGCCATGACAGCAACCACAGAAAACAATATAAAAAGTGACAAAAAAAGTGCTCTTGACGCAATTTACATGACATAAATCTAACGAGACATGGATTTAACCTACACATGGAGAAAAGAAAATTCAGATTCCTTTCGACGATAGCTGAAAATTGAAAAGGATTGAAGCTGCTATCACAGCTTTCTTGACCATAGATCAAATATGGATTTGATTTGTTTAGTAATAGATTCATCTTGTGTTAGCATTGTCAAACTTTTTGGATGTTTCTGTGACTTTTGGAACCTTGGTAACACCCCAAAGGCTTTGTGCTGGAACATTTCCCTTAAAATGCAATTTCAACTTCATAACAACACCCCAACGCAAAATACAGGCTAGCTGCCACAGCATAGTAATTGCAACTTCTGCTGCAAATGATTATAAATCTGGTTATTTTATACTGAGAAAACAGAAAAGGTAAGCGAGCATTACTTATGAGACACTGAAGCTACAGGTTCAGCTGTCACCGGAATCACAGACGGAAGATTTTGGACTTCCATGGTTGGATTTAGGATTTACACAGCATGGTTTTTGTTGACCAGTAATGTTTGTGATATTCTTTCTTGTTCAATGCAAACATGCCCAGGAGAGATACAAAAGAGTAGGTACCTTCCAATCTTCCTTTGAGTTGAGTCACAAATCCAGGAGAAACTGTAGAAGACAGAATGATGGATGTTCCCACTGGCAACACTGAAATGGAAGACAGGATATTCACAACCATGTAACTAGAGCTCAACAAATAGTTAACCTACCTGGGCATGCAAATAGTCAGCAAAACCAGAAAAAAGAATATGGGGGGCAAACTCTATATGTTACCTGACACAGCACCAGCATTTCCATATAGGACACTTTCAGCTTGAACTTCATTTGCAACCATGATGATAAGGATTTCCACATCTGAAACCAATTTGTGGTTAACACTTGAGACATTGATACGTCATAAACAGTATTTCCATGAGCATGCTATTGCCGTTAAGTAGTGACTAGGTGGGGCTGGGCCCACATGTCATTTACCTTTTGACTCGATGAATGGCACATAAATAAAGAATGAGAAAAATACAAGAGAATAATGAGGCCTGAGCTAATTTCATTCACTCAGAAAATCATAAAGTACTGACTTTACTTTTATAGCCTTATAGGTAACAAATGCAAACTTAAGATGCGAGAATTATACTTTATACTAGAAGGTCGCAACGTACCTCTTGATACTTCCTCAGGGGAATCTTTAGTCAATCCACCTAAAGCAGCAAACCTGGCCAGTGTTGGCTTGTAGACCTAATGGGGAAAGAGTATAAAATTATTCACGTGTGGATCAGAAGATTTTTTTAAAAGAACGTGCATAACACAGTAGGTCAATAACATTGTCTACAAACAAAAGATGTATACATTGAAAAGGGTGAACAGTATCCTATTTCCACAACTGTGTTTTTGTGTAAGTTCAGAGTGCCCAATGGACTGCCGAAAAGAGAAGAGTTTATGATATATTCATTTATTGTTCGGATTAATAAGCCATCCATGGTTCCATCTAGCAAAACTGTAGGCTTAAAACCACAGATGTCAAATCTATGATCCATTCTAAGATTATCCAGGATACTTGAAATGCACCACTAATCAAGCTGGAAAGAAGAAACCAATTGAAGACCATTTCGTTCTTTGTACTTGAATTAAAGCAATTCAAATGGTCAATTGTGCAGTTGGGAAGAACAAGAGCGGGTTCCTACATCATAAGCAGTTACGGAGAACCCTGATTTTAGCAAATGAGATGCCATTCCAAAGCCCATAGCTCCAAGACCAATAAAGCCGACCCTCTTTGCTGCTTTAGAGGCCATAACAAGCTGGTCAGCTAATTTGCTTGCATCATAGATTTGTTGACTGGCAGCATCTACGATGTTTACTCCAAATAGTTGTTCCCAAACCTGCAAAATGACCATTTAAATTTAAGAAAAAATTGATAAACTGAAGCATCTTGAGAAAGCTGACAGTTATTCCACACCTTCAACGGTGAAGCAGATTCATCTCCAATTACTGCTGAAGAACCTGAAGATAAGTACAAAAAATGTGCATGAATGAGAAGGTACTAGCATGTTGTCATCATATGCCTGTTCAGGCTATTAGGAGAATTTCAAGATGTGTTGGAAGTAAATAAGCTTTAACATCATACCATGTATTAATTGTTGATAGGCAACAGCTAGAAGTGGCAGAGGGAACGTTACTGCTTTAGCCGTATCCATTACGTAGCTCTATATATTGTTTAAGAGTGAAAACTGTGTCAGTGATTAATAAACAGAAGCATTCAGGAAATCAGCCATACAGTAGCAGTATTCCTTTTACAGTCTGCAAGATCAGAGTGGCACATTACTAATTAACCATTTAATCCTCTCTCCAGGGTTGACTTACAAGATTAAGAGCATGGAACTAGACACAAAACTAAAATGCAAACTGTAGTTAAAAGTAATATCTATCAAGGAGAAGAACAAGAAACTTCCTCTCTTCCAATTGCTAATCCTGGACCCTCCAATTTGAATACCACATCCCAGCTACCTACTCTTACCACAATACCACCGGTCGTGGCTCCAATATGCATAGGATGCCTTCATTCATTGTCCATACAAGTTTTTCATAGCAATAAATGTGCACATCACCTACGTATTTATATATTTTATTTGAAATAACATTCTAGATTTTGCAATCCCCTCTTTCATAAAAAGAATTCTGCAGAGCTACCAAAAGGGAGACAAAGGACATACTTAATTGCCTGCACTGTTCATATATTGTGCAAAGTATCCTAAGAATCCCATACCACCTTCAAAGGAGAAGAAAAGGAACTTACTGCATGTTTCTTTAGTGACTTCAGAAAATCAATAAGCAATGGATCTTCACTCAAAAGTTTCGGTACCACCTCCACAAAAATCCTGTCAGTAAATTGTACAATCTTAATTTGAAACCTACAAGATCACGAGTTCAGACAGAACACAAAGAATTCAATAATCCTTGTAACCTTGAGCTTCCTGCAGCATTTGATATTATGTCATAGATAATTGATGGATGAATCCCAGCTCGAACACCAAGAAACATTGCTTCAGTAGAAGCAACAAAATGAATGCTCTCCAGCAAATCATTAACCAACCTAATTTTGCTGTAAAAATAAATGGCACACGGCTCAAATTGTGACAGTTAAAGTTAAACTAGTTAGTATGGTAAATATATGGAAGGGGTGAAAATTGATATCTCAACTATCTTATATTTGCTATTTTCAGGAAAAAGTAAGCAACCTGCTGCAGCCAAATTCACCTTCGACAAAGTAAATGGTCTTGTCAAGACCTGGAATGTCAAATAGCTTAAAAATTCAGTATCATAAGATAAGGACCAGGAAGAAAGTATTAAAGAAAGTACACAAATTTGGAACTACCGGAGAAGAATTTCCCAGCTCTTTCTGCCACATCCTTTCTCCCAGATGCAACAACCTGACATTCAAAAGCTAAACTGTGATAACAGAATACGTAAGCATACAAGCACACAATTCAGATTCTCAGCTTCGTATCACTTACAAAAATATTTTCCTTCAGCTCATCAGATAAACCACTGAAAATGTAAGAATCAAGAAGGGAGATATCCTTCTTTTCATCTGCAGAAAAAATCAATCCAGATTAACTAGTACGGCCATTCATCACCAACATGGGTGCACTCTGTTTGTTGGAATGGGAATACAGGAGGCCAGTAGGAATTGCACGAACGTTTTCTTACAATGGTTCAAGAAGATCAACTACTGTTCTTATTATAATTGTTAAATGTGCACCTTTCGCATTCTTAAAGATGCACATAGAATTTTAAGCACAGAACTACTGTTCCCAGCTAAGCGAATAGGTGAGTTGAAGCACGAATAACATTTTACCTTTAAGCTTCTGCCCCAATTTCTCAAGATGACTAGGCACCAATGTCGATCGTATTAATACAATAGCCTCTTTGCACAATCCTATGCAATGCTCAAGCAAACATCATATCAAATGTCGAGTGTATATATAAATTGTACAGAAACAGGTGCGTGAGATCGACAGACTGGCAGGCAACACAATAACACAGAACGCACGTAGTACATACCTTTCGCTATACCCTGAGCTCCAAAGAACAACTCATCCACCTCATCCGCGTCACTGAGCACAACTACCAGCACAGCATCTGCGTGCAGCAAGAGTTTTTGATTGATCAGATAGAAGCAAGCAACACACACGACACAGTTTTCTTCACCACGTAAGAGCATGGTCTCTTGGGCATTCCAACGAACGCCTCGCACGCACGCACGCCATCCATATGCGCCACGGGAAGGCCATGTCCAGTGCTGGAGATCGTTATATACTCTTACCTCGCGTGGTTTCAGCGGGGCTGGCGCATCGGACGCCGCCGCCCTGCTCCGCGAGCGCCGTCGCCGCCGATCCATCCGCCTGCCCACACCGCCACACGCACCGTCAGGACAGAGCATCCCGCGAAAGCACCTCCGAGAGGAGACGAAACCAAAACGGGGGGCGAAAGGAATGGGGAGACGAGGGAAGGGCGATCGAGTGAAGGCGACCTTGGGGCCGATGTAGAAGCGGACGATCGCGCCGGAGCGGGCGAAGGAAGCGGCGAGCGCGACGCTCAGACCGTCGGCGCCGACGAAGGCGACGACCTTCGCCGGCGAGGACGACGGCGACATCCCGCGAGTGAGCGGCGTGTGACCTCGCCCGCCGACGGCGACGACCAGCCCGAAGCAGAGGCGAGCAGAGCGGAAGCGGGGACAGGGGAGTGAGGAGGCCGGGAAGAGTGGCACACGAGGACTCCACTGCCCTGGGCATTTTACCCAGCCGCTCCGTGTCACTGGACCGCGGGCCCGACGCGCCGTGCGAATCCTGCGTGGCGCATGTGGGCTGGGACGGGGCCACGTTTGGATTCCGGACGAGGACGCCACGGGTGCTCCATTTTTTACTTTTTTAGCGCGACGAGACAGGGTTCTGACCGTGCGGGCCCTGTGAGCGGAAAGATGATGATGCGGGTCTTGTACCGCAGCGTGCCAAATCGTGGAGCTGAACTTTGCACGGGAGCGTACGTATGTCCCATGAGATTTTAAATTTTGAAGTGCACGTGACAAATGGGACACGGCGCGATGTAAGGATCTTGCTTTTGGGTTTGTTTAATGATAAACACTTTGTTATTTTACTTTAGCAGCGTATATAAAGATCAACTTGCTTAGTAGGTCGCCGGTTGATCTTGATTTATTTTTTAAAGATCCAGCTAGATGTTGGCTTATATTAAAACATAGCAGGGAGAAAAGCGGTTACAAAGGTGTGGGGGGAGTTGATCGAAGGATCAAGGAAAAAGGACAGAGAAAAATAAAAAGGAAAAAGGGAAGAAAAACGGTCGCGATCTTTCATGGCGGTTCCCAGAAAGGGTGCTCCAAGAACGATGCTCCCGCTTGTCTCCAAAGCTTGACAGTTCTTGTGATTGCGTTCTTTATATCTTGAATATGCGCCTGTTTGCTTGTGAAAGTGCAATCGTTTCTGTGCTTCCAAATCTCCGATAGGATCAGGGCGATCATCGTCCTGGTGGCCTTGCGGTGTACTGGTGGAGCCGTTTCTATCATGATGGCTATTTTATCGGTTGACCCCATCTTCGTTGCCCATGTGTCAGGGTACAAGGAGGCGCATCCGTCCCTCGAGGCAGCGTGTGCCCAGATTTCCAGTGACATGAGGCATTCCCAGAACAAATGAGTTGATGTTTCTAGGTTCCGCAGGCATAGCTGACAGAAATAGCCGTTTGGCCATCCTCGTCGTTGCAGCCGGTCATTGCACCATAGTCTGTCTCGCAGGAGCAGTCAGGCAAAAATCTTGAGCCTAGGGGGTGCCCAAGTCTTCCAGATTATCTTCTTGAAATCGGACTTCATCATTCCTTGGAATTGTGCCTTGTACGCCGATCTTGCCGTATATGTTCCTGATGCCTCAAGGTTCCATGTGATAGTGTCAGCAGTTTCTTCCTCAAGGTGAAGATCCCTATCTTGGAGCCATCTATGTAGCCTAATTGCCTCCTCCCATAGGTGCGCATTGTTACCATGCGCTAAATCTGCTAACCAGGTGTTGTTGCTTAGAGCCTCCTGTACCATTCTGTGCTTCCTCCTGGAGTGCTTGAAAAGCGACGGGAACGCCGTCTTTAGGGTGGCTGCTCCCGTCCATGAGCAATGCCGGAATGATGCCGTTGCGCCGTTGCCGAGGACCACTGTTGTTGATGCGTTAAACAGGTCCCTGTCCGCTTCGTCGCGAGGCAGAGTCATGCCCCGCCAGGCCCTGTCGGGGCTCGTCCATGCCAGCCATAGCCATCGTAGTCTAAGGGCTCTACTGAAGCGGTTTAGGTCTAGGATGCCCAAACTCCCATTCTCCAGTGGGGAGCAGACTGTCGGCCAGTTTACTTTACACTTGCCTCCACCAAACTCGTCGTCGTCCTGTGCCTAGAGAAAACGGCGCCTAGCCTTGTCTACCTCGTCAAAAAACTTCCTTTGCGCTCTTAGCACAGAGAGTGCGAAGGTAGGTAGGGTTGAGAGGACGTTACGGACCAGGACTCGCCTGCCGGCAACATTAAGCAGTTTGCCCTTCCATCCAGCTAGTCTAGCTCTAATCCTGTCTAAGATGAACTGAATGTGGACTAGCCTACTCGCCTGCCGGCAACATTAAGCGGTTGATCTTGATATGGAACGGTGAATCCAAGTGTAAGGATTTCCCTTGCACAAAAGTTAAACCAGAAGTCGAAGGAGTAGATAGGCCACCCTAGTATCTATCTACTACATGGCGCGCCTTCGGAGAGCATCTCTGACAGCCGCGTGATATAAGGGCATGTACAATGGTGCCATCTTAATAATGTCATGTAGAATAAATGATGAGGTGGAGGAGAGAGAACTCATAAGATAAGGTTTGTCTTCTCTTATTTAAGAAAGAACAAGAGGTGACCTTTTAGCACAATATGTCTTACTATGTTTTTAGGAATAACTAGTTATTGAACATAAGGCTAAGAGGTGACCAATTGTAAGACATTTTTTTGCCATCTCTAAATTACATTCAAGACTTAAGATAGGATCATCTTATCAACCAATATACATGCCCTAAGTGTTACGCTGAAAAAATACAGTTTTTTACACGCGCGCAGCTGCTTCGGATGCTCCAGCGGAGACGTAAAAACATGTGAGGCATAAGTGGTTTAGCGCGGGGGGCGAAAGGGCATCGCGCGCCGCTTTTTTCGTGCGCCTGCTCCTCGAGCGCATGCGCCGCATCCTCTCCGGTCGCGCTGCTTTCGCCCCGCTCGTGTTGTCGCCCGACGGACGGCCGCGACGACATCCCACTCACCCCTTCCTGCACCCCCAACCCCTCCGTCGTCGTCGTCGTCGCCGCCGCCGCTGTCGGCATAAACCCTAGCGCGGGGAGCTTTGGCTTCGCCTCCGTCGGTGCTCCTCCAAGCACCAATCTCGCGTGCGGCCTTTTCATGGCGCCACGGACGACCTCGGCGGCGGGGCGTCGCGCCGACGCCCGCCATGAAGCCACGTACCGCCCTCTCGAAGTTCCCAAATGCGACGGTGGTGAAGGCTCGCAAAGTGTCCGGAAAGAAGAACAAGGCGGTGGACGGCTCCTCTAGGCGGTCGAAGAAGAGACTTGCAGGGCGTGCGATGGATGCGGCGACGACCGAAGCACCGACGAGCTTGCTTGTTGCACCGGCGGCCGATGCACACAATGTGTTCGATGAAATGCCCACAAGGTAAAATTTCACCCACTTTTTTTCGTTGTTGTTTTTTGAATGGATACATGTGGATAGCTTATTCGTTTTGTTGTATATACTTTGTAGTTTCAATGATGAGACATATATGAGTGTTGGCTCTGACAATTCTCATTGGTCTCAAAACAATGATGTGCATTTCGATGATCATGAGTTTGAGGTGGACGAGGATGGTGAGGGCATCATCGATGCACCGAAAGGAAGAGCGGGCAACTACAGCATGGACGAAGACATCTTGCTATGCAATACATGTTTGTAAGTGTCTAGGGATGCCACCGTTGGAGGGGGCAAAAGTAGGGATGCATATTGGATCCGGATGAAGGAGCACTTTGATTTACACAACAAAAGTGGAATTGACCACACGGAAAGATATCTTCGCTCCCGGTGGTCGACAATCAACAAAGATTGTCAAAGGTGGGCGGTCGCACTTAAGGCGGTTCACACGTTAAACCCAAGTGGCACTAATGATAGAGATAGGGTAAGTGCCATTTTGTCTCATGATTCTTCCATGTTCATGCTTCTTCTTGGTGTTTCAGGTGCTAACTTGTTCTTTTGTTTGTAGCTCACTATTGCACAAAACTTATTTCAAGGATAGGGAAGAAGACTGTCGATGTCAAAATCGGCGAATCTCGGGTAGGGGGTCCCGAACCGTGGACCTTGGATCGATGGGTTGTAGTAAGAAGGGGGAGACATCGGTTTACCCAGGTTCAAGCCCTCCTATGGAGGCAATACCCTACGTCCTGCTTGATTGTATTGATGAAGATGATTACAGAGTAGATCTACCTTGAGATCGTATATGCTAAACCCTAGATGATGTTGGAAATATGCCCTAGAGGCAATAATAAAGTGGTTATTATTATATTTCCTAGTTCATGATAATTGTCTATTATTCATACTATAATTGTATTAACCGGAAACCGTAATACATGTGTGAATACATAGACCACAATGTGTCGCTAGTGAGACTCTAGTTGGCTAGCTCGTTGATCGATAGATGGTCATGGTTTCCTGATCATGGACATTGGATGTCATTGATAACGGGATCCATCATTAGGAGAATGGTGTGATGGACAAGACCCAATCCTAAGCATAGCACTAGATCGTATTGTTCGTCTGCTAAAGCTTTTCTAATGTCAAGTATCATTTCCTTAGACCATGAGATTGGGCAACTCCCGGATATCGTAGGAGTGCTTTGGGTGTATCAAATGTCACAACGTAACTGGGTGATTATAAAGGTGCACTACATGTTGGAAATATGCCCTAGAGGCAATAATAAATTAGTTATTATTATATTTCTTAGTTCATGATAATCGTTTATTATCCATGCTATAATTGTATTGATTGGAAACACAATACTTGTGTGGATACATAGACAAAACACTGTCCCTAGTAAGCCTCTAGTTGACTAGCTCGTTGATCAAAGATGGTCAAGGTTTCCTGGCCATAGGCAAGTGTTGTCACTTGATAACGGGATCACATCATTAGGAGAATCATGTGATGGACTAGACCCAAACTAATAGACGTAGCATGTTGATCGTGTCATTTTGTTGCTACTGTTTTCTGCGTGTCAAGTATTTGTTCCTATGACCATGAGATCATATAACTCACTGACACCGGAGGAATGCTTTGTGTGTATCAAACGTCGCAACGTAACTGGGTGACTATAAAGGTGCTCTACAGGTATCTCCGAAGGTGTTAGTTGAGTTAGTATGGATCAAGACTGGGATTTGTCACTCCGTGTGACGGAGAGGTATCTCGGGGCCCACTCGGTAATACAACATCACACACAAGCCTTGCAAGCAATGTAACTTAGTGTAAGTTGCGGGATCTTGTATTACGGAACGAGTAAAGAGACTTGCCGGTAAACGAGATTGAAATAGGTATGCGGATACTGACGATCGAATCTCGGGCAAGTAACATACCGAAGGACAAAGGGAATGGCATACGGGATTATATGAATCCTTAGCACTGAGGTTCAAACGATAAGATCTTCGTAGAATATGTAGGATCCAATATGGGCATCCAGGTCCCGCTATTGGATATTGACCGAGGAGTCTCTCGGGTCATGTCTACATAGTTCTCGAACCCGCAGGGTCTGCACACTTAAGGTTCGACGTTGTTTTATGCGTATTTGAGTTATATGGTTGGTTACCGAATGTTGTTCGGAGTCCCGGATGAGATCACGGACGTCACGAGGGTTTCCGGAATGCTCCGGAAACGAAGATTGATATATAGGATGACCTCATTTGATTACCGGAAGGTTTTCGGAGTTACCGGGAATGTACCGGGAATGACGAATGGGTTCCGGGAGTTCACCGGGGGGGGCAACCGACCCGGGGAAGCCCATAGGCCTTGGGGGAGACACACCAGCCCTTAGTGGGCTGGTGGGACAGCCCACAAGTGCCCTATGCGCCAAGGAGAAGAAAATCAAGAGAGAAAGAAAAAAAAGGAGGAGGTGGGAAGGAAGGGGGACTCCCTCCCACCAAACCTAGTCCAACTCGGTTTGGGGGGGGAGAGTCCTCCCCCTTGGACTCGGCCGACCCCCTTGGGGCTCCTTGAGCCCCAAGGCAAGGCCCCCTCCCTCCCACCTATATATACGGAGGTTTTAGGGCTGATTTGAGACGACTTTTCCACGGCAGCCCGGCCACATACCTCCACGGTTTTTCCTCTAGATCGCGTTTCTGCGGAGCTCGGGCGGAGCCCTGCTGAGACAAGGTCATCACCAACCTCCGGAGCGCCGTCACGCTGCCGAGAACTCTTCTACCTCTCCATCTCTCTTGCTGGATCAAGAAGGCCGAGATCATCGTCGAGCTGTACGTGTGCTGAACGCGGAGGTGCCGTCCGTTCGGTACTAGATCGTGGGACTGATCGCGGGATTGTTCGCGGGGCGGATCGAGGGACGTGAGGACGTTCCACTACATCAACCGCGTTCACTAACGCTTCTGTTGTACGGTCTACAAGGGTACGTAGATCACTCATCCCCTCTCGTAGATGGACATCACCATGATAGGTCTTCGTGCGCGTAGGAAAATTTTTGTTTCCCATGCGACGTTCCCCAACAGTGGCATCATGAGCTAGGTTCATGCGTAGATGTCTTCTCGAGTAGAACACAAAAGTTTTTGTGGGCGGTGATGTGCGTTTTGCTGCCCTCCTTAGTCTTTTCTTCATTCCGCGGTATTGTTGGATTGAAGCGGCTTGGATCGACATTACTCGTACGCTTACGAGAGACTGGTTTCATCGTTACGAGTAACTCCGTTGCTCAAAGATGACTGGCGGGTGTCAGTTTCTCCAACTTTAGTTGAATCGGAATTGACCGAGGAGGTCCTTGGATGAGGTTAAATAGCAATTCATATATCTCCGTTGTGGTGTTTGCGTAAGTAAGATGCGATCCTACTAGATACCCATGGTCACCACGTAAAACATGCAAACAACAAAATTAGAGGACGTCTAACTTGTTTTTGCAGGGTATGCTTGTGATGTGATATGGCCAACGATGTGATGTGATATATTGGATGTATGAGATGATCATGTTGTAATAGTTAATATCGACTTGCACGTCGATGGTACGGCAACCGGCAGGAGCCATAGGATTGTCTTATAACTAACGTTTGTGCTTGCAGATGTGTTTACTATTTTGCTAGGACGTAGCTTTAGTAGTAATAGCATGAGTAGCACGACAACCCCGATGGCGACACGTTGATGGAGATCATGATGATGGAGATCATGATGATGGAGATCATGGTGTGACGCCGGTGACAAGAAAATCATGTCGGTGCTTTGGTGATGGAGATCAAGAAGCACGTGATGATGGCCATATCATGTCACTTATGAATTGCATGTGATTTTAATCCTTTTATGCACCTTATTTTGCTTAGAACGACGGTAGCATTATGAGGTGATCTCTCACTAAAATTTCAAGACGAAATTGTGTTCTCCCCGACTGTGCACCGTTGCTACAGTTCGTCGTTTCGAGACACCACGTGATGATCGGGTGTGATAGACTCAACATTCACATACAACGGGTGCAAAACAGTTGCGCACGCGGAACACTCGGGTTAAGCTTGACGAGCCTAGCATGTGCAGACATGGCCTCGGAACACATGAGACCGAAAGGTTGAGCATGAATCATATAGTTGATATGATTAGCATACAGATGCTTACCACTGAAACTATTCTCGACTCACGTGATGATCGGACTTGAGATAGTGGATTTGGATCATGTACCACTCAAATGACTCGAGAGATGTACTTTTTGAGTGGGAGTTCTTAAGTAATATGATTAATTGAACTAATTATCATGAACATAGTCTAATGGTCTTTGCGAATTACGATGTAGCTTGCGCTATAGCTCTACTGTTTTTATGTGTTCCTAGAGAAAATTTAGTTGAAAATTGATGGTAGCAAAATTTTGCAGACTGGGTCTGTAAAACCGAGGATTGTCCTCGTTGCTGCGCAGAAGGATTATGTCCTTAATGCACCACTCGGTGTGCTGCACCTCGAGCGTCGTCTGTGGATGCTATGAACATCCGACATACACGTTTCTGATGACTACACGATAGTTCAGTGCAAAATACTTAATGGCTTAGAAGCAAGGCGCCGAAAACGTTGTAAAACGTCACGGAACATAAGTGATGTTCTAAAGAGATGAAATTGTGATTTCATGCTTGTGCCCTTGTTAAGAGGTACGAGACCTCCGACAAGATTCTTTGTCCACAAAGTAAAGGAGAAAAGCTCAATCGTTGAGCATGTGCTCAGATTGTCTGAGTACGACAATCGCTTGAATCAAGTGGGAGTTAATCTTCCAGATGAGATAGTGATGGTTCTCCAAAGTCACTGCCACCAAGCTGTGAGAGCTTCGTGATGAACTATAACATATCAAGGATAGATACAATGATCCTTGAGCGATTCGCAATGTTTGACACTGCGAAAGTAGAAATCAAGAAGGAGCATCAATAGTTGATGGTTTGTAAAACCACTAAGTTTCAAGAAAGGCAAGGGCTAGAAGGGATACTTCGTGAAACGGCAAAACAGTTGCTGCACTAATGAAGAGACCCAAGATTAAACCCAAACCCGAGACTAAGTGCTTCTGTAATGAGGGGAACAGTCACTGAGGCGGAGCAACTCTAGATACTTGGTAGATAAGAAGGCTGGCAAAAGTCGAAAGAAGTGTATTTGATATACATGATGTTGATGTGTACTTTACTAGTACTCCTAGTAGCATGAGGGTATTGGATACCGGTTCGGTTGCTAAGTGATTAGTAACACGAAATGTAAGCTACGGCATAAACGGAGACTAGCTAAAGGCGAGGTGACGATACGTGTTGGAAGTGCTTCCAAGGTTGATATGATCAAACGCCGCACGCTCCCTCTACCATCGCGATTGGTGTTAAACCTAAATAATTGTTATTTGGTGCTTGCGTTAAGCATGAACATGATTGGATCGTGTTTATTGCAATATGATTATTCATTTAAAGAGAATAATGGTTACTCTATTTTCTTGAATATTCACCTTCAATGGTTTATTGAATCTCGATCGTAGTGTTACACATGTTCATGATATTGGTGCCAAAAGATACGAGTTAATGATGATAGTACCACTTACTTGTGGCACTGCCGCTTGAGTCATGTTAGTATAAATTGCATGAAGAGGCTCCATGCTGATGGATCTTTGTACTCACCTGATTTCGAATCACTAGTGACATGCAAATCATACCACATGAGCAAGGCCTTGTTTTCATTGAGATGAAATAAGATAGTAACTTGTTGGAAGTGATACATTTTGATGTATGCAGTCCAATGGGTGCTGAGGCACGTAGTGGATATCATTATGTTCTTACTTCACTGACGATTTGAGTAGATACAGGAGTATTTACTTAATGAATCACAAGTCTGAAATGTTGAAAAGTTCAATTCCGTTTCAGAGTGAAGTTCGTCGTAACAAGAGGATAAACTGTCTACGATATGATCATGGAAATGAATATCTGAGTTACGAGTTTTTGGTACGCAGTTAAGACAATGTGGAAATTGTTTCGCAGTTCATGCCACCTGGAACATCATAGTGTGATGATGTGTCTGAACGTCATAGCCACGCACTATTTGGTATGGTGCATACTATGATGTCTCTTATCAAATTACCACTATTGTTTATGGGTTATGCATTAGAGACAACCGCACTCACTTTAAATAGGGCACCGCGTATTTCCATTGAGATGACACAGTATAGACTGAGGTTTAGAGAAATCTAAACTGTCGTTTCTTGAAAGTTTGGGGCTTCGACACTTATGTGAAAAAGTTTCTGTCTGATAAGCTCGAACCCAAAGCGGATAAATGCATCTTCATAGGATATCCAAAACAGTTGGGTACATCTCCTATCTCAGATCCGAAAGCAAAGTGTTTGTTTCTAGAAACGGATCCATTCTCGAGGAAAGGTTTCTCTCGAAAGAATTGAGTGGGAGGGTAGTAGAACTTGATGAGGTTATTGAACCATCACTTCAACCAGTGTGTAGCAGGGCGCAGGAAGTTGTTCCTGTGGCGCCTACACCAATTGAAGTGGAAGCTGATGATGGTGATCATCAAGCATCGGATCAAGTTACTACAAGCTTCGTAGGTTGACAAGGTCGCATACTACTACAGAGTGGTACGGTAACCCTGTCTTGGAGGTCATGTTGTTGAGCAACAGTGAACCTACGAGTTATGGAGAAAAGCGATGGTGGGCCCAGATTCCGACAAATGGCTGGAAGCCATGAAATCCGAGAGAGGATCCATGTATGAAAACAAAGTGTAGACTTTGAAAGAACTACTTGATGGTCATAAGACTATTGAGTAAAGATGGATCTTTAAAAGAAGACAGACGATGATGGTGATAAGTCACTATTAAGAAAAGCTCGACTTGTCGCAAAGATGTTTTCGACAAGATCAAACAGTTGACTATGATGAGACTTTCTCACTCGTAGCGATGCTAAAGGTCTGTTAGAATTATGTTAGTTGTTGATGCATTATTTATGAAATATTGCACGTAGGATGTCAAAACATTGTTTTCTCGACAGTTTCCTTGAGCAAACATTGTATGTGATACAACCAGAAGGTTTTGTCGATCCTAAAGATACTAGCAAGTATGCAAGCTCCAGTGATCCTTCAATGGACTGGTGCAAGCATCTCGGAGTTGGAATATACACTTTGATGAGATGATCAAAGATTTTGGTTTGTACAAGGTTTATGAGAAACTTGTATTTCCAAAGAAGTGAGTGGGAGCACTATAGAATTTCTGATAGGTATATGTGGTTGACATATTGTGGATCAGAAGTAATGTAGAATTTCTGTAAAGCATACAAGGTTGTTTGAAAGAAGTTTTCAAAGGAGTACCTGGATTACGCTACTTGAACGTTGAGCATCAAAGATCTATGGAGATAGATCGAAAGCGCTTAATAGAAGTTTCAACGAGATGCATGCCTTGACAAATTTTTGAAGTAGTTCAAAATAGATCAGCAAAGAAGGAGTTCTTGGTTGCGTTGTCAGGTGTGAATTTGAGTAAGACTCAAAACCCGACCACGGCAGAATAAAGAGAATAGACGAAGGTCGTCTGCTATGCCTTAGCCGTAGAATCTAAAGTATGCCATGCTGTGTACCGCACCTGATGTGTGCCTTGATTCAAAGTCTGTTGAGAGGTACAGAGAGTGATCCATGATTGAATCACTAGCAGCGGTCAAAATTTATCCTTAGTAACAAATGGACTAAGGAATTTTTTCTCGATTATGGAGGTGGTTAAAGAGTTCGTCGTAAAGGGTTACGTCGATGCAAGCTTTTACACTAATCCGAATAACTATGAGTAGTGCAACGGATTCATATAGTAGAGTAGATATTTGGAGCATTTCCGAATAGCACGTAGTAGCAGCATCTATAAGATGACATAAAGATTTGTAAAGAACGCACGGATCTGAAAGTTTCAGAACCGTTGACTAAAACCTCTCTCACGAGCAAGACGTGATCAGACCCCATAACTATATGGGTGTTGGATTCGTTGGAATCACATGGTGATGTGAACTAGATTATTGACTCTAGTGCAAGTGGGAGACTGTTGGAAATATGCCCTAGAGGCAATAATAAATTAGTTATTATTATATTTCTTAGTTCATGATAATCGTTTATTATCCATGCTATAATTGTATTGATTGGAAACACAATACTTGTGTGGATACATAGACAAAACACTGTCCCTAGTAAGCCTCTAGTTGACTAGCTCGTTGATCAAAGATGGTCAAGGTTTCCTGGCCATAGGCAAGTGTTGTCACTTGATAACGGGATCACATCATTAGGAGAATCATGTGATGGACTAGACCCAAACTAATAGACGTAGCATGTTGATCGTGTCATTTTGTTGCTACTGTTTTCTGCGTGTCAAGTATTTGTTCCTATGACCATGAGATCATATAACTCACTGACACCGGAGGAATGCTTTGTGTGTATCAAACGTCGCAACGTAACTGGGTGACTATAAAGGTGCTCTACAGGTATCTCCGAAGGTGTTAGTTGAGTTAGTATGGATCAAGACTGGGATTTGTCACTCCGTGTGACGGAGAGGTATCTCGGGGCCCACTTGGTAATACAACATCACACACAAGCCTTGCAAGCAATGTAACTTAGTGTGACCCGAGTGTTCCGCGTGCGCAACTGTTTTGCACCCGTTGTATGTGAACGTTGAGTCTATCACACCCGATCATCACGTGGTGTCTCGAAACGACGAACTGTAGCAACGGTGCACAGTCGGGGAGAACACAATTTCGTCTTGAAATTTTAGTGAGAGATCACCTCATAATGCTACCGTCGTTCTAAGCAAAATAAGGTGCATAAAAGGATTAACATCACATGCAATTCATAAGTGACATGATATGGCCATCATCACGTGCTCCTTGATCTCCATCACCAAAGCACCGGCACGATCTTCTTGTCACCGGCGCCACACCATGATCATCCATCAACGTGTTGCCATCGGGGTTGTCGTGCTACTCATGCTATTACTACCAAAGCTACATCCTAGCAAAATAGTAAACGCATCTGCAAGCACAAACGTTAGTATAAAGACAACCCTATGGCTCCTGCCGGTTGCCGTACCATCGACGTGCAAGTCGATATTTCTATTACAACATGATCATCTCATACATCCAATATATCACATCACATCGTTGGCCATATCACATCACAAGCATACCCTGCAAAAACAAGTTAGACGTCCTCTAATTTTGTTGTTGCATGTTTTACGTGGTGACCAAGGGCATCTAGTAGGATCGCATCTTACTTACGCGAACACCACAACGGAGATATATGAGTTGCTATTTAACCTCATCCAAGGACCTCCTCGGTCAAATCCGATTCAACTAAAGTTGGAGAAACCTTCACTTGCCAGTCATCTTTGAGCAAAGGGGGTTACTCGTAACGATGAAACCAGTCTCTCGTAAGCGTTCGAGTAATGTCGGTCCAAGCCGCTTCAATCCAACAATACCGCGGAATCAAGAAAAGACTAAGGAGGGCAGCAAAACACACATCACCGCCCACAAAAAATTTTGTGTTCTACTCGAGAAGACATCTACGCATGAACCTAGCTCATGATGCCACTGATGGGGAACGTCGCATGGGAAACAAAAATTTTCCTACGCGCACGAAGACCTATCATGGTGATGTCCATCTACGAGAGGGGATGAGTGATCTACGTACCCTTGTAGACCGTATAGCAGAAGCGTTAGAGAACGCGGTTGATGTAGTGGAACGTCCTCACGTCCCTCGATCCGCCCCGCGAACAATCCCGCGATCAGTCCCACGATCTAGTACCGAACGGACGGCACCTCCGCGTTCAGCACACGTACAGCTCGACGATGATCTCGGCCTTCTTGATCCAGCAAGAGAGACGGAGAGGTAGAAGAGTTCTCCGGCAGCGTGACGGCGCTCCGGAGGTTGGTGATGACCTTGTCTCAGCAGGGCTCCGCCCGAGCTCCGCAGAAACGCGATCTAGAGGAAAAACCGTGGAGGTATGTGGTCGGGCTGCCGTGGAAAAGTTGTCTCAAATCAGCCCTAAAACCGCCGTATATATAGGTGGGAGGGAGGGGACCTTGCCTTGGGGCTCAAGGAGCCCCAAGGGGGTCGGCCGAGTCCAAGGGGGAGGACTCTCCCCCCCCAAACCGAGTTGGACTTGGTTTGGTGGGAGGGAGTCCCCCTTCCTTCCCACCTCCTCCTTTTTTTTTCTTTCTCTCTTGATTTTCTTCTCCTTGGCGCATAGAGCCTTTTGGGCTGTCCCACCAGCCCACTAAGGGCTGGTGTGTCACCCCCAAGGCCTATGGGCTTCCCCGGGGTGGGTTGCCCCCCCGGTGAACTCCCGGAACCCATTCATCATTCCCGGTACATTCCCGGTAACTCCGAAAACCTTCCGGTAATCAAATGAGGTCATCCTATATATCAATCTTCGTTTTCGGACCATTCCGGAAACCCTCGTGACGTCCGTGATCTCATCCGGGACTCCGAACAACATTCGGTAACCAACCATATAACTCAAATACGCATAAAACAACGTCGAACCTTAAGTGTGCAGACCCTGCGGGTTCGAGAACTATGTAGACATGACCCGAGAGACTCCTCGGTCAATATCCAATAGCGGGACCTGGATGCCCATATTGGATCCTACATATTCTATGAAGATCTTATCGTTTGAACCTCAGTGCCAAGGATTCATATAATCCCGTATGTCATTCCCTTTGTCCTTCGGTATGTTACTTGCCCGAGATTCGATCGTCAGTATCCATATACCTATTTCAATCTCGTTTACCGGCAAGTCTCTTTACTCGTTCCGTAATACAAGATCCCGCAACTTACACTAAGTTACATTGCTTGCAAGGCTTGTGTGTGATGTTGTATTACCGAGTGGGCCCCGAGATACCTCTCCGTTTACACGGAGTGACAAATCCCAGTCTTGATCCATACTAACTCAACTAACACCTTCGGAGATACCTGTAGAGCATCTTTATAGTCACCCAGTTACGTTGCGACGTTTGATACACACAAAGCATTCCTCCGGTGTCAGTGAGTTATATGATCTCATGGTCATAGGAACAAATACTTGACACGCAGAAAACAGTAGCAACAAAATGACACGATCAACATGCTACGTCTATTAGTTTGGGTCTAGTCCATCACATGATTCTCCTAATGATGTGATCCCGTTATCAAGTGACAACACTTGCCTATGGCCAGGAAACCTTGACCATCTTTGATCAACGAGCTAGTCAACTAGAGGCTTACTAGGGACAGTGTTTTGTCTATGTATCCACACAAGTATTGTGTTTCCAATCAATACAATTATAGCATGGATAATAAACGATTATCATGAACTAAGAAATATAATAATAACTAATTTATTATTGCCTCTAGGGCATATTCGCAACAGTCTCCCACTTGCACTAGGGTCAATAATCTAGTTCACATCACCATGTGATTTCCAACGAATCCAACACCCATATAGTTATGGGGTCTGATCACGTCTTGCTCGTGAGAGAGGTTTTAGTCAACGGTTCTGAAACTTTCAGATACGTGCGTTCTTTACAAATCTTTATGTCATCTTATAGATGCTGCTACTATGTGCTATTCGGAAATACTCCAAATATCTACTCTACTATACGAATCCGTTTCACTACTCATAGTTATTCGGATTAGTGTCAAAGCTTGCATCGACGTAACCCTTTACGACGAACTCTTTAACCACCTCCATAATCGAGAAAAATTCCTTAGTCCATTAGTTACCAAGGATAAATTTTGACCGCTGCTAGTGATTCAATCATGGATCACTCTCTGTACCTCTCAACATACTTTGAGTCAAGGCACACATCAGGTGCGGTACACAGCATGGCATACTTTAGATTCTATGGCTAAGGCACAGAAGACGACCTTCGTCTATTCTCTTTATTCTGCCGTGGTCGGGTTTTGAGTCTTACTCAAATTTACACCTCACAACGCAACCAAGAACTCCTTCCTTGCTGATCTATTTTGAACTCTTTCAAAAACTTGTCAAGGCATGCATCTCGTTGAAACTTCTATCAAGCGCTTTCGATCTATCTCCATAGATCTTTGATGCTCAATGTTCAAGTAGCGTAATCCAGGTACTCCTTTGAAAACTTCTTTCAAACAACCTTGTATGCTTTACAGAAATTCTACATTACTTCTGATCCGCAATATGTCAACCACATATACCTATCAGAAATTCTATAGTGCTCCCACTCACTACTTTGGAAATACAAGTTTCTCATAAACCTTGTACAAACCCAAAATCTTTGATCATCTCATCAAAGTATATATATTCCAACTCCGAGATGCTTGCACCAGTCCATTGAAGGATCGCTGGAGCTTGCATACTTGTTAGCATCTTTAGGATCGACAAAACCTTCTGGTTGTATCACATACAATGTTTGCTCAAGGAAACCGTCGAGAAAACAATGTTTTGACGTCCTACGTGCAATATTTCATAAATAATGCATCAACAACTAACATAATTCTAATAGACCTTTAGCATCGCTACGAGTGAGAAAGTCTCATCATAGTCAACTGATTGATCTTGTCGAAAACATCTTTGCGACAAGTCGAGCTTTTCTTAATAGTGACTTATCACCATCATCGTCTGTTTTCCTTTAAAGATCCATCTTTACTCAATAGTCCTATGACCATCAAGTAATTCTTCCAAAGTCTACACTTTGTTTTCATTCATGGATCCTCTCTCGGATTTCATGGCTTCCAGCCATTTGTCGGAATCTGGGCCCACCATTGCTTTCTACATAACTCGTAGGTTCACTGTTGCTCAACAACATGACCTCCAAGACAGGGTTACCGTACTACTCTGCAGCAGTACGCGACCTTGTCGACCTACGAGGTTTGTAGTAACTTGATTCGAAGCTCAATGATCACCATCATCAGCTTCCACTTCAATTGGTGTAGGCGCCACAGGAACAACTTCGTGTGCCCTGCTACACACTGGTTGAAGTGATGGTTCAATAACCTCATCAAGTTCTACTACCTTCCCACTCAATTCTTTCGAGAGAAACCTTTCCTCGAGAAAGGATCCGTTTCTAGAAACAAACACTTTGCTTTCGGATCTGAGATAGGAGATGTACCCAACTGTTTTGGATATCCTATGAAGATGCATTTATCTGCTTTGGTTTTGAGCTTATCAGACTGAAACTTTTTCACATAAGTGTCGAAACCCCAAACTTTCAAGAAACGACAGTTTAGATTTCTCTAAACCTCAGTCTATACTGTGTCATCTCAACGGAAATACGTGGTGCCCTATTTAAAGTGAATGCGGTTGTCTCTAATGCATAACCCATAAACGATAGTGGTAATTTGATAAGAGACATCATAGTATGCACCATACCAAATAGTGCGTGGCTATGACGTTCAGACACATCATCACACTATGATGTTCCTGGTGGTATGAACTGCGAAACAATTTCCACATTGTCTTAACTGCGTACCAAAACTCGTAACTCAGATATTCATTTCTATGATCATATCGTAGACAGTTTATCCTCTTGTTACGACGAACTTCACTCTGAAACGGAATTGAACTTTTCAACATTTCAGACTTGTGATTCATTAAGTAAATACTCCTGTATCTACTCAAATCGTCAGTGAAGTAAGAACATAATGATATCCACTACGTGCCTCAGCACCCATTGGACTGCATACATCAAAATGTATCACTTCCAACAAGTTACTATCTTATTTCATCTCAATGAAAACAAGGCCTTGCTCATGTGGTATGATTTGCATGTCACTAGTGATTCAAAATCAAGTGAGTATAAAGATCCATCGGCATGGAGCCTCTTCATGCATTTTATACCAACATGACTCAAGCGGCAGTGCCACAAGTAAGTGGTACTATTACCTCGTATCTTTTGGCACCAATATCATGAACATGTGTAACACTACGCTCGAGATTCGATAAACCATTGAAGGTGATTATTCTAGAAAATAGAGTAATCATTATTCTCTTTAAATGAATAATCGTATTGCAATAAACACGATCCAATCATGTTCATGCTTAACGCAAGCACCAAATAACAATTATTTAGGTTTAACACCAATCCCGATGGTAGAGGGAGCGTGCGATGTTTGATCATATCAACCTTGGAAACACTTCCAACACGTATCATCACCTCGTCTTTAGCCAGTCTCCGTTTGTGCCGTAGCTTTCATTTCATGTTACTAATCACTTAACAACCGAACCGGTATCCAATACCCTCATGCTACTAGGAGTACTAGTAAAGTACACATCAACATCATGTATATCAAATATACTTCTTTCGACTTTTGCCAGCCTTCTTATCTACCAAGTATCTAGAGTTGCTCCGCCTTAGTGACTGTTCCCCTCATTACAGAAGCACTTAGTCTCGAGTTTGGGTTTAATCTTGGGTCTCTTCATTAGTGCAGCAACTGTTTTGCCGTTTCATGAAGTATCCCTTCTAGCCCTTGCCTTTCTTGAAACTTAGTGGTTTTACAAACCATCAACTATTGATGCTCCTTCTTGATTTCTACTTTCGTAGTGTCAAACATCGCGAATCGCTCAAGGATCATTGTATCTATCCTTGATATGTTATAGTTCATCACGAAGCTCTCACAGCTTGGTGGCAGTGACTTTGGAGAACCATCACTATCTCATCTGGAAGATTAACTCCCACTTGATTCAAGTGATTGTCGTACTCAGACAATCTGAGCACACGCTCAACGATTGAGCCTTTCTCCTTTACTTTGTGGACAAAGAATCTTGTCGGAGGTCTCGTACCTCTTAACAAGGGCACAAGCATGAAATCACAATTTCATCTCTTTAGAACATCACTTATGTTCCGTGACGTTTTACAACGTTTTCGGCGCCTTGCTTCTAAGCCATTAAGTATTTTGCACTGAACTATCGTGTAGTCATCAGAAACGTGTATGTCGGATGTTCATAGCATCCACAGACGACGCTCGAGGTGCAGCACACCGAGTGGTGCATTAAGGACATAATCCTTCTGTGCAGCAACGAGGACAATCCTCGGTTTTACAGACCTAGTCTGCAAGGTTTTGCTACTATCAATTTTCAACTAAATTTTCTCTAGGAACATATAAAAATAGTAGAGCTATAGCGCAAGCTACATCGTAATTCGCAAAGACCATTTAGACTATGTTCATGACAATTAGTTCAATTAATCATATTACTTAAGAACTCCCACTCAAAAAATACATCTCTCTAGTCATTTGAGTGGTACATGATCCAAATCCACTATCTCAAGTCCGATCATCACGTGAGTCGAGAATAGTTTCAGTGGTAAGCATCTCTATGCTAATCATATCAACTATACGATTCATGCTCGACCTTTCGGTCTCATGTGTTCCGAGGCCATGTCTGCACATGCTAGGCTCGTCAAGCTTAACCCGAGTGTTCCGCGTGCGCAACTGTTTTGCACCCGTTGTATGTGAACGTTGAGTCTATCACACCCGATCATCACGTGGTGTCTCGAAACGACGAACTGTAGCAACGGTGCACAGTCGGGGAGAACACAATTTCGTCTTGAAATTTTAGTGAGAGATCACCTCATAATGCTACCGTCGTTCTAAGCAAAATAAGGTGCATAAAAGGATTAACATCACATGCAATTTATAAGTGACATGATATGGCCATCATCACGTGCTCCTTGATCTCCATCACCAAAGCACCGGCACGATCTTCTTGTCACCGGCGCCACACCATGATCATCCATCAACGTGTTGCCATCGGGGTTGTCGTGCTACTCATGCTATTACTACCAAAGCTACATCCTAGCAAAATAGTAAACGCATCTGCAAGCACAAACGTTAGTATAAAGACAACCCTATGGCTCCTGCCGGTTGCCGTACCATCGACGTGCAAGTCGATATTTCTATTACAACATGATCATCTCATACATCCAATATATCACATCACATCGTTGGCCATATCACATCACAAGCATACCCTGCAAAAACAAGTTAGACGTCCTCTAATTTTGTTGTTGCATGTTTTACGTGGTGACCAAGGGCATCTAGTAGGATCGCATCTTACTTACGCAAACACCACAACGGAGATATATGAGTTGCTATTTAACCTCATCCAAGGACCCCCTCGGTCAAATCCGATTCAACTAAAGTTGGAGAAACCGTCACTTGCCAGTCATCTTTGAGCAAAGGGGGTTACTCGTAACGATGAAACCAGTCTCTCGTAAGCGTACGAGTAATGTCGGTCCAAGCCGCTTCAATCCAACAATACCGCGGAATCAAGAAAAGACTAAGGAGGGCAGCAAAACGCACATCACCGCCCACAAAAACTTTTGTGTTCTACTCGAGAAGACATCTACGCATGAACCTAGCTCATGATGCCACTGATGGGGAACGTCGCATGGGAAACAAAAATTTTCCTACGCGCACGAAGACCTATCAGGGTGATGTCCATCTACGAGAGGGGATGAGTGATCTACGTACCCTTGTAGACCGTACAGCAGAAGCGTTAGAGAACGCAGTTGATGTAGTGGAACGTCCTCACGTCCCTCGATCCGCCCCGCGAACAATCCCGCGATCAGTCCCACGATCTAGTACCGAACGGACGGCACCTCCGCGTTCAGCACACGTACAGCTCGACGATGATCTCGGCCTTCTTGATCCAGCAAGAGAGATGGAGAGGTAGAAGAGTTCTCCGGCAGCGTGACGGCGCTCCGGAGGTTGGTGATGACCTTGTCTCAGCAGGGCTCCGCCCGAGCTCCGCAGAAACGCGATCTAGAGGAAAAACCGTGGAGGTATGTGGTCGGGCTGCCGTGGAAAAGTCGTCTCAAATCAGCCCTAAAACCTCCGTATATATAGGTGGGAGGGAGGGGACCTTGCCTTGGGGCTCAAGGAGCCCCAAGGGGGTCGGCCGAGTCCAAGGGGGAGGACTCTCCCCCCCAAACCGAGTTGGACTTGGTTTGGTGGGAGGGAGTCCCCCTTCCTTCCCACCTCCTCCTTTTTTTTTCTTTCTCTCTTGATTTTCTTCTCCTTGGCGCATAGAGCCTTTTGGGCTGTCCCACCTGCCCACTAAGGGATGGTGTGTCACCCCCAAGGCCTATGGGCTTCCCCGGGGTGGGTTGCCCCCCCCGGTGAACTCCCGGAACCCATTCGTCATTCCCGGTACATTCCCGGTAACTCCGAAAACCTTCCGGTAATCAAATGAGGTCATCCTATATATCAATCTTCGTTTCCGGACCATTCCGGAAACCCTCGTGACGTCCGTGATCTCATCCGGGACTCCGAACAACATTCGGTAACCAACCATATAACTCAAATACGCATAAAACAACGTCGAACCTTAAGTGTGCAGACCCTGCGGGTTCGAGAACTATGTAGACATGACCCGAGAGACTCCTCGGTCAATATCCAATAGCGGGACCTGGATGCCCATATTGGATCCTACATATTCTACGAAGATCTTATCGTTTGAACCTCAGTGCCAAGGATTCATATAATCCCGTATGTCATTCCCTTTGTCCTTCGGTATGTTACTTGCCCGAGATTCGATCGTCAGTATCCATATACCTATTTCAATCTCGTTTACCGGCAAGTCTCTTTACTCGTTCCGTAATACAAGATCCCGCAACTTACACTAAGTTACATTGCTTGCAAGGCTTGTGTGTGATGTTGTATTACCGAGTGGGCCCCGAGATACCTCTCCGTTTACACGGAGTGACAAATCCCAGTCTTGATCCATACTAACTCAACTAACACCTTCGGAGATACCTGTAGAGCATCTTTATAGTCACCCAGTTACGTTGCGACGTTTGATACACACAAAGCATTCCTCCGGTGTCAGTGAGTTATATGATCTCATGGTCATAGGAACAAATACTTGACACGCAGAAAACAGTAGCAACAAAATGACACGATCAACATGCTACGTCTATTAGTTTGGGTCTAGTCCATCACATGATTCTCCTAATGATGTGATCCCGTTATCAAGTGACAACACTTGCCTATGGCCAGGAAACCTTGACCATCTTTGATCAACGAGCTAGTCAACTAGAGGCTTACTAGGGACAGTGTTTTGTCTATGTATCCACACAAGTATTGTGTTTCCAATCAATACAATTATAGCATGGATAATAAACGATTATCATGAACTAAGAAATATAATAATAACTAATTTATTATTGCCTCTAGGGCATATTTCCAACACAAACCTAGTCCAACTCGGTTTGGGGGGGGAGAGTCCTCCCCCTTGGACTCGGCCGACCCCCTTGGGGCTCCTTGAGCCCCAAGGCAAGGCCCCCTCCCTCCCACCTATATATACGGAGGTTTTAGGGCTGATTTGAGACGACTTTTCCATGGCAGCCCGGCCACATACCTCCACGGTTTTTCCTCTAGATCGCGTTTCTGCGGAGCTCGGGCGGAGCCCTGCTGAGACAAGGTCATCACCAACCTCCGGAGCGCCGTCACGCTGCCGGAGAACTCTTCTACCTCTCCGTCTCTCTTGCTGGATCAAGAAGGCCGAGATCATCGTCGAGCTGTACGTGTGTTGAATGCGGAGGTGCCGTCCGTTCGGTACTAGATCGTGGGACTGATCGCGGGATTGTTCGCGGGGCGGATCGAGGGACGTGAGGACGTTCCACTACATCAACCGCGTTCACTAACGCTTCTGCTGTACGGTCTACAAGGGTATGTAGATCACTCATCCCCTCTCGTAGATGGACATCACCATGATAGGTCTTCGTGCGCGTAGGAATTTTTTTGTTTCCCATGCGACGTTCCCCAACACTACAGGTATCTCCAAAAGTGTGTGTTGGGTTGGTACAAATCGAGACTGGGATTTGTCACTCCGTGTGACGGAGAGGTATCTCTGGGCCCACTCGGTAATGCATCATCATAATGAGCTCAGTGTGACTAAGGAGTTAGCCACAGGGATGATGTGTTACAGAATGAGTAAAGAGACTTGCCGGTAACGAGATTGAACAAGGTATAGGGATACCGACGATCGAATCTCGGGTAAGTATCATACCGGTAGACAAAGGGAATTGCATACGGGGTTGAATGAGTCCCCGACATCGTGGTTCATCCGATGAGATCATCGTGGAACATGCGGGAACCAACATGGATATCCAGACCCCGCTGTTGGTTATTGACTGTAGAGGTGTCTCGGTCATGTCTACATGGTTCCCGAACCCGTAGGGTCTACACACTTAAGGTTCGATGACGCTAGGGTTGTAATGGGAATAGTATGTGGTTACCGAAGGTTGTTGAGAGTCCCCTATGAGATCCCGGATGTCACGAGGAGTTCCAGAATAGTCCGGAGGTAAAGATTCATATATAGTAAGTGGAGACTTGATCGCTGAAAGTGTTTCGGGGATTGTCGGTATTGTAGCGGGACCACCGGAAGGGTTCCGGTGGTCCACTGGGAAGGGCCACCAGCCCCGAAGGGACACGTGGGCCAAAAGTGGATGGGAACCAGCCCCTAGATGCGCTGGTGCGCCACCCACCTTGGCCCAAGGCACAGAAGAGGGCAAGGGAGGGCTAACCCTAGGCGTGGGGGCTGCCTCCTCCTGTTGGGCCGCTGCCCTCCCATCTAAGGGTTGCCACACCACCTAGGGAAACCCTAGGGGTGGCGCACCCTCCTCCCCCTCCCCTATATATATGTGTGGGTTTGGGACTGCTAGACACACAAGTTTCATCCTCCCTCGGTGCAGCCCTACCTCTCCTCCTCCTCGTCCTCCGTAGCGCTTGGCGAAGCCCTGTCAGAGTACCACGCAGCTCCGCCGTCACCACGTCGCCGTGCTGCCGGAGCTCTCCCTCAACCTCTCCTCTCTCCTTGCTGGATCAAGGCGTAGGAGACGTCACCGGGCTTCATGTGCGTTGAACATGGAGGCGCCGTTGTTCGGCGCTTAGATAGGAATCTTCAGCGATCTGAAACACTGCGAGTAGGACTCCATCAACCGCGTTCATAGTAACGCTTCCGCTTAGCGATCTTCAATGGCATGAAGATGCTCTACCCCTTGCTCATTGTTGGTTTCTCCTAGATAGATCCTTGTGTGACGTAGGAATTTTTTTGAATTACTACTACGTACCCTAACAGATGATTCAGCCTCCCCTACACGGATAAAGGTCTCTGGTTTATATAGACACCAAGGACCCCAGGGTTTACAAGTTACCGACTATAATCGGGAATAGATGAGCCGACCTAGTCTTTCTAAGCTTGGAGCACACGCCAATCCTCGGTGTCTTCCTTTCTTCATACGAAGTTATCAATTACCCGGACTCTGATGATCCGGTCCATGGGCCAGCGCCCCGAGGACCCCTTAATCCAGGACTCCCGGAGTAGCCCTCGAACTAGCCTTCCACGCCCTTGTGTATAGTCTTCGACAACTTTCACACGTCCGGTAGTCGTCTTGAAAGGATATTTCCTCCTCCTATTTGCAACATGACGAACTAGGATTAGGGAGAGTACACGAAAATTCCATTTTCAGATGAGGAACCAAAGTCCAAAGCGGAAGAGATCACCAAGCAAAAAAGAAGTTGGCTTACGAGAAGAGGATGGAGGAAAGAGATGCCCAAGCGGCTAAGTAATTGAAGGCCCATTTTGGACCGAAACAGCCCTAGCCGCCAAAGGAGATAATACCTCTGGAAACCGTACAATGCGTTCCGGCCAATCTTGTTGAACCGCCTCTGAAGAAAAGTCGATCAGACTATGAACGCTCTATTAGCAGGTCTTGTCATAAAGGGCTAACGAAGGACTCGGTTCGTAGTATAAAAAGAGGAAAACCATTCCCCAGCTAGGAGAATAGTCAGTGTAATCGATCCCGCTGCTGCTGAAGAGAAGGCTAGAGAGGTCGGTGTCACTGTTGAACAAATCCTAGGTGACGAGGAAATGCCCACGGTGGTAGGGGATAAACTAACATGGACATTTTCTCCCGGGCAACCTCTCGTCAAGCCTGAGCTTGTCGAGGAGCTACCAACACAAATGTACAGATTGCATACCTGGTACATGAGGGAAGCAAAACTGAGGCGAGAGATCCTCATGGTGAAAGTCAAGCGAGATCATTACTTCAATGAAGAAGATTTGTGGATTGAAAAACAAAATTCTGGCAGTTATTCAATCAAGACACACTCGACAAATCTCTCGTCGGTTGCTATTGTCTGTAAGTGATTTATTTCTGTAATTTAAGTCTCTAGCTCTCATGAGCTCGTTCATTTGCCTCTAATTATCCTCACTATATTACTTTGTGTGGTGTTATGCAGAATGAAGATGTTTGAAACGAAAAGAGATGGAGTCTCTGGCATTGGCTTCATTGACCCAAATACCATTCATGAGGAGACGTTAATAACAAAAAAGATGAAACAGAGGACAACTTGTTTTGGTTTTTGGAGATACTAAATACCCAACCAACAATATTATTTCCTTACAACTTCAGGTGAGTGTTACTGTCTTGTACTATAAATTCTATTTTGCATACTCAATGTTAAGTGTACGTATAGTACTTGATGAGTTATGCATGCATGCCCGCTTATACAATGAAGTTTCCACTTTATCCTGCTAATCATTACGGTTGACGAGGGAAAGTTCTTGTATTGAACTCACTAAGAAAAGACCCTAAAGAGTACATGAACCTGAGGTTGATGCCTTCTACGGCGACAGAAATCCTTCTGTTGCCTCTTGAGCTTGCGTTAGTTTTTCCCTTGAAGAGGAAAGGGTGGTGTAGCACAGGAGTAGTAAGTATTTCCCTCAGTTTGGGAACCAAGGTATCAATCCAGTAGGAGAATCGCGCCAAGTCGAGAGTACCTGCACAAACACAAAAGAGCTTGCTCCCAACGCTATAAAGGGGTTGTCAATCCCTTCAAGATTGATTGCAAAGTGAGATCTGAAGGCGGAAAGTGCAACGAAGTAAAATTGTAAGGCTGAAAATATGGTGTGAAGTAGACCCGGGGGCCATAGTGTTCACTAGAGGCTTCTCTCAAAATAGCAAATAATACGGTGGGTGAACAAATTACTGTCGAGCAATTGATAGAACCGCGCAAAGTCATGACGATATCTAAGGCAATGATCATACATATAGGCATCACGTCTGAAACAAGTAGACCGATACTTTCTGCATCTACTACTATTACTCCACACATCGACCGCTATCCAGCATGCATCTAGTGTATTGAGTTCATGACGAACAGAGTAACGCCTTAAGCAAGATGACATGATGTAGAGCGATAAACTCAAACCAATGATGAAAACCCCATCTTTTTACCCTTGATGGCAACAACATGATGCGTGCCTCGCTGCCCCTTCTGTCACTGGGAGAGGTCACCGCACGGTATGAACCCAAAACCAAGCACTTCTCCCATTGCAAGAATCATAGATCAAGTTGGCCAAACAAAACCCACAACTCGAAGAGAATTACAAGGATATGAAATCATGCATATAAGAGATCAGAAGAAACTCAAATAAGATTCATAGATAATCTGATCATAAATCCACAATTCATCAGATCTCGACAAACACACCGCAAAAGAAGATTACATCGGATAGATCTCCATGAAGATCATGGAGAACTTTGTATTGAAGATCCAAGAGAGAGAAGAAGCCATCTAGCTACTAGCTATGGACCCGAAGGTCTATGGTGAACTACTCACGCATCATCAGAGAGGTCATGGTGTTGATGAAGAAGCCCTCCGTGTCCGAATCCCCCCTCCTGCAGGGCACCAGAACGTGCCCCATATGGAATCTTGCGGAGATAGAAGCTTGCGGCGCCGGAAAAGTATTTTAGTGGATCTCTCGTGCAGTTTTGGAATTTTTTTGAATTTATAGGCGGAAGAGGTAGGGCAGAAGAGCCACAGGGGGCCCACAAGCCTGCTAGGCGCGCCCCCTGGCCGTGCCTAGGGGGCTTGTGGGGTCCCCTGGTGGCCCCTGCCTTGGTTCTCAAGTCTTGTGCGTATCTTCTGTTCCGGAAAGAATCTTTTCGGAAGTTTTATTCCGTTTGGACACCGTTTAAAATCCTCCTCTGAAAAGGGTCAAAAACACGGAAAAAAATAGGAACTGGCACTTGGCACTGAGTTAATAAGTTAGTCCCAAAAAAGATATAAAAGGCATACAAAACATCCAAAGTTTGACAAGATAATAGCATGGAACCATCAAAAATTATAGATACGTTGGAGACGTATCAATGCGCGACAGGTAATTTCAGTCATTATCGCACTTTGTCGACCTCTTTAGTTCATTTCGTGATATCAAGTAATCAATAACTCTTTATTCTTTTTCTTTGTCGGCTAGGGTTTGGATACGGTTCATCAAGAAGTTTGACGGTGAATGGAAACCAAAGCTCGAATGGTCAATGTCCAAGGTAATTAAGTAGTACTAGCTACGTTCGCACATCTCTTTAGTTCTAGTTTCAATACCATTAAAATTCTGCATGCGGCAGGAACAGGGGACTAATCTATGTGCATTCTATGTTTGCGAGAACATTCGCTTTATGACCGAACGGGGGAGCAAAGATGCAAGAACTCTTGGGGTATGTAAACACTATTAACAAAATTTTTATCATGGTCTAATATGCATACACACAACTAATATATTCATACTGGTCTCCTTTAAAGATGAAAGAGATGCGGGATAAGCTCCTACCAAAGGAACGCATACGAGCACTTCAAGAGAAAAATTCAAGATTTTTGCTTGAGCGGGTCATAGATCCCAAAGGAGAATACCACTTCACCAATTAATGCATGCATGTAATTGATCTATAAGTTGTAGGAGAAATTGTATATACCAAATTGTGTGTGTGTGTGTGTATGCATGGTCCTACGAGAAATTCTATGATATACGATTGGTCCTACAAGAAATCTTATGATATATGCATAACATGTATGTGTTGGGTAACGTTGCATGGGAAACAAAAAACTTGCTACGCACACGAAGACCTATCATGGTGATGATCATCTATGAGAGGGAGATCAGATCTACATACCCTTGTAGATCGCTAAGCGGGAAGCGTTAAGAAACGCGGTTAATGTAGTGGAACATCTTCGCGATCCAAATCGCCGCCGTCCCACGATCCGTCCCGATCTAGCATCGAACGGACGACACCTCCGCATTCAGCACACGTACAACTCGATGACGATCTCCGCCTTCTTGATCCAGCAAGAGATACGGGGAAGTAGATGAGTTCTCCGGCAGCGTGACGGCGTGCCAATGATGGTGGTGATCTATTCCTGCAAAACTTCACCTAAGCACCGAAGAAATCCGATCTAGAGGAAGAACTACAAACTAGAGGAGAGGGTAGCACGTGGCTGAAATTGTGTCTCAAAAACCCTCAAACCTGTAGTATATATAGGAGGAAGTAAGGATGACAATGGGTAGGGTATGGGCAGGGTAGAGCAATACCATACCCATACCCGTATAGTTAATGGGTATAAAATTCTACCCATACCTATACCCACAGGTATAAAAATTTACCCATATCCATACCCGACGATTACCTGTACCCATTGGGTACCGGCGGGTAGAACAAATAGTACACAAGTTGTTTACAATTTTACACTCACTGATAGCACATTTGACACAAAATTGAATTATCTTGGCTCGATAAGAGGTAGATGAGTACATGACCATGAGCAAAATTATAAAGTCACAACATACTCATAAGTTAATAGGAGTAGATGAGTCACATGACAAATTAATGATTAATTGGCGATAACATAACATTACTTCACAAATGGATAGGGTATGGGCATACCCACGGATACAAGGCTATACCCATACCCTACCCATGATTTAACAGGTAGGATATGGGTACTGCTACGGTGACAGAAATCCTTCTGTTGCCTCTTGAGGTTGCGTTGGTTTTTCCCTTGAAGAGGAAAGGGTGGTGCAGCACAGGAGTAGTAAGTATTTCCCTCAGTTTGAGAACCAAGGTATCAATCCAGTAGGAGAATCGCGCCAAGTCCAGAGTACCTGCGCAAACACAAAAGCGCTTGTGCCCAACGCTATAAAGGGGTTGTCAATCCCTTCAAGATTAATTGCAAAGTGAGATCTGAAGGCGGAAAGTGCAATGAAGTAAAATTGTAAGGCTGAAAATATGGTGTGAAGTAGACCCGGGGGCCATAGTGTTCAATAGAGGCTTCTCTCAAAATAGCAAATAATACGGTGGGTGAACAAATTACTGTCGAGCAATTGATAGAAGCGCGCAAAGTCATGACGATATCTAAGGCAATGATCATACATATAGGCATCATGTTTGAAACAAGTAGACCGATACTTTCTGCATCTACTACTATTACTCCACACATCGACCGCTATCCAGCATGCATCTAGTGTATTGAGTTCATGAAGAACACAGTAACGCCTTAAGCAAGATGACATGATCTAGAGGGATAAACTCAAACCAATGATAAAACCCCCATATTTTTACCCTTGATGGCAACAACATGATGCGTGCCTCACTGCCCCTTCTGTCACTGGGAGAGGTCACCGCACGGTATGAACCCAAAACCAAGCACTTCTCCCATTGCAAGAATCATAGATCAAGTTGGCCAAACAAAACCCACAACTCGAAGAGAATTACAAGGATATGAAATCATGCATATAAGAGATCAGAAGAAACTCAAATAAGATTCATAGATAATCTGATCATAAATCCACAATTCATCGGATCTCGACAAACACACCGCAAAGAAGATTACATCGGATAGATCTCCATGAAGATCATGGAGAACTTTGTATTGAATATCCAAGAGGGAGAAGAAGCCATCTAGGTAGTAGCTATGGACCCAAAGGTCTATGGTGAACTACTCACGCATCATCGGAGAGGTCATGGTGTTGATGAAGAAGCCCTCTGTGTCCGAATCCCCCCTCCGGCAGGGCACCAGAACGTGCCCCAGATGGGATCTTGCGAAGACAGAAGCTTGCGGCAGTTTTGGATTTTTTCTGAATTTATAAGCGGAAGAGGTAGGGCAGACGAGCCACAGGGGGGGGTTGCAAACCTGCTAGGCGCGGGCCCCCCTGGCCGCGCCTAGGGGGCTTGTGGGGTCCCCTGGTGGCCCCTGTCTTGGTTCTCAAGTCTCGTGCGTATCTTCTATTCCGGAAAAAATCTGTTCAGAAGTTTTATTCCGTTTGGACACCGTTTAAAATCCTCCTCTGAAAAGGGTCAAAAACACGGAAAAAACAGGAACTGGCACTTGGCAGTTGGCACTGAGTTAATAAGTTAGTCCCAAAAAAGATATAAAAGGCATACAAAACAACCAAAGTTTGACACGATAATAGCATGGAACCATAAAAAATTATAGATACGTTGGAGACATATCAGCCTCCTGCTTGGCCTTCTCCAATTCGGCCCTGAGTTTCTCCAACTCCATGTCCATAGTTGTTGACATAATCGAAAGCATGCTATCATATACAAAAGCCAGACAATACTAGACTACTAAAGTACAAGAAGAGTCTCGGTGGCATGCATTAAGCTTACTGCTACTGCAACAAAAGACCTTCCAACGGCGCCAGAAACGTGCTACGGCACCAGGAATCCTTCTGCTACGACTACGCCTTAAGGGACTTCCTAGGCAAATATGCAAAGGATTTCCCCCGTGGCCTTGGAGCCTTGCGTTGGTGTTCCCTAGAAGCGGAAAGGGTGATGTAGCGCAGCGGTGGTAAGTATTTCCCTCAGTTCGAGAACCAAGGTATCGATCCAGTGAAGAAGTATCTCAAGTGCCTGCACAAACACAAAAAGCTTGCTCCCAACGCTATGAAGGGGTTGTCAATCCCTTATAGATTGTTCGCCAAGTGAGAACTGAAAGCAACAAAGTAACAAAGCAAAGTAAAAGCAAAAGTGGAAACGGTAGGTGTGAATAGACCCGGGGGCCGTAGTGTTTACTAGTGGCTTCTCTCATGAAAGCAAGTAGACGGTGGGTGAACAAATTACTGTCGAGCAATTGATAGAACCGCGCAAAGTCGTGACGTCATCTATGGCAATGATTATATCTATAGGCATCACGTCCAAAACAAGTAGTCTGATACTTTCTGCATCTACTACTATTACTCCACACGTCGACCGCTATCCAGCACACATCTAGTGTATTAAGTCCAAAAGAACAGAGTAACGCCTTAAGCAAGATGACATGATGTAGATGGGCAATCTCATATCTACGACAAAGCCCACCTTTTTACCCTTGATGGCAACTACACGATGTGTGCCTTGCTGCCCCTACTTTCACTGGGAAAGGTCACCACACGGTAAGAACCCAAAACCAAGCACTTCTCCCATTGCAAGAATCATAGATCTAGTTGGCCAAACAAAACCCAAGACTCGGAGAGACTTACAAGGATATCAAATCATGCATATAAGAAATCAGCAAAGACTCAAATATATATCATAGATAATCTGATCACAAATCCACAATTCATCGGATCTCGACAAACACACCGCCAAAGAGGATTACATCGGATAGATCTCCATGAAGATCATGGAGAACTTTGTATTGAAGATCCAAGAGAGAGAAGAAGCCATCTAGCTACTAACTACGGACCCTAGGTCTGAAGTGAACTACTCACGAGTCATTGGAGGGGCGATGATGTTGATGTAGAAGCCCTCCAACTCCAAAGTCCCCTCCGGCACAGCACCGGGAAGGGTCTCCAAATGAGATCTCGCGGAAACAGAAGCTTGCGGCGGCGAAAAAGTATTTTTGTGGATCCCTTGATTTTTTTTGTATTTTAGGGAATATATAGGCGAAGGAGCTAGGTCAGGGGCGCGCCAGGGAGGCCACAAGCCTGCTGGCCGCCACCCCCTGGTGGCGGATAGGGGGCTTGTGGCCCCCCTGTAGCCCTCCTGGCTTGGCAAAAAGAGCCAAAAACACAGAAAAACAAGAACTGGCACTTGGCACTGAATTAATAAGTTAGTCCCAAAAAAGATATAAAAGATATATAAAACATCCAAAGATGACAAGATAACAGCATGAAACCATCAAAAATTATAGATACGTTTGAGACGTATCAAGCATCCCCAAGCTTAACTCCTGCTCGTCCTCGAGTAGGGAAGTGATAAAGAATGAATTTTTGATGCTTTCATGCTACCTAGCATAGATGTCCTTTGTAACTCCTCTTATGTGACGTGAATGTTCAGATCCATTAGATTCAAAACAATAGTTTTCTATTGACGTGGAAACAATAATAATTCAAGCAAACTAGCAAGGTAATCATGAACTTTCAAAATAACAAGGCCAAAAGAAAGTTATCCCTACAAAAGCATATAGTCTGGCTATGCTCTATCATCATTGCACAACGAATTTAAATCATGCACAACCCCGGTATTGGCCAAGTAATTGTTTTCACACCTTTACTTTCTCAAACCTTTTCAACTCTCATGCAATACATGAGCGTGAGCCATGGTTTTAGCACTATAAGTGGTGTGGAGTGTGGTGGAGGTTGCAAGACAAAATAAGGAGAAGATGATCACATTAACTAGGCATATCAATGAGCTCTGGAGATGCTCATCAATATATATCAATGTTAATGAGTAGGGATTGCCATACAAATGATGCACTAGAGCTAAGAGTATGTGAAAGCTCTTAAAGAAAACTAGTGGGTGTGCATCCAACTTGCTTGCTCACGAAGACCTAAGGCAATTTTGAGGAAGCCTATCATTGGAATATACAAGCCAAGTTATATAATGAAAATTTCCCACTAGCTATATGGTGGTGACGAAATGAGAGACTCTCAATCATGAAGATCATGGTGCTTAATATGCACAAGTGTGGAAAGGTGGTAGCATTGTCCCTTCTCTCTTTTTCTCTCATCATTTTTTGTGTGTGGGCTCTTTGGCCTCTTTTGTTTTTGGTGGGCATCTTTGGCCTCTTTTATTTCCTCACATTGGACAATGCTCCATCAATAATTATTATCACACTTTCAACTCAAAAATTAGAGCGACGATGACTCTATATGGAATGCCTCCGGTAGTGTACCGTGACAATGATCTAGCATGTCATAGACATTAATGGAAACATCATGCTAGCTATCTTACGATCATGCAATGGCAATGTAGACGTGGTGGCACATGTCATGGTGGTAGTTGCATGGCAATATATCTCAGAATGACTTTGAAAAAGCCATAGTAGGTAGGTACGGTGGCTGTTTTGAGGGAGGCTAATGGTGGGTTTTGTGCACTGGCGAAAGTTGCACGACACTAAGAAGATAGTGATGGTGGAAGGTGAAAGTGCATCTAAACCATGGACTCAACATTAGTTATAAAGAACTCATATACTTGTTGCAAAAGTTTGATTAGTAATCGAAACAAAGCATTCAACGCATACTCCTAGGGGAAGGGTTGGTAGGTATAAACCATCGCGCGATCCGCCCGCCACACAAAGGATGACAATCAAAAGACTAATCATGCTCAGACTTCATCACATAGCGGTTCACCATACGTGCATGCTACGGGAATAACTAACTTCAACACAAGTATTTCTAGATCCACAACACCTTACTAGCATGACTTCAATATTACCAAAACCACAACTCAAAACTAATTGAGATGAATCAAACTTCTCTAACTATTCAATGCACATGAAGGTGGAAGTTTTCGTATCCCTTTGGATAACTACCCCTTTTGAGACTACTTTCAACGCATAGATCAACTACCAAGCCACGCACCGCTGTGCTCTAAAAGATATAAGTGAAGCACATAGAGCAAAAGTATCTAGCTCAAAAGATATAAGTGAAGCACATGTGAGCTGAATTGTCTACCAAAGGATATAAGTGAAGCTCGACAAAATCACGGTGAGTGCATGTCTCTCTCTCTAGGTGTGCAGCAAGGATGATTGTGACACAACAAAAATAAAAGACTCCTACGATACAAGACGCTCCAAGCAAAAACACATAACATGTGGTGAATAAACATATAGCCCCAAGTAACGTTACCGATGGATTGAAGACGAGAGAGGGGATGCCTTCCCGGGGCATCCCCAAGCTTAGGCTTTTATGGCATACTTGAATCTCTTGGGTGCCTTGGGAATCCCCAAGCTTGAGCTCTTGCCACTCTTTATCTCTTTGTCCATAAGAACTTCACCCGAAACTTGAAAACTTCACAACACGAAACTTAAACAGAAACTCATGATAACATTAGTATAAGAAAGCAAACCACCACTTCCTTAGGTACTGAAGCAAACTTAAATTCTACTTGTGTTGATGTTGGGTTACTGTATTTTCAATCTTCCATGGCTAATACTGTTGGAATTATGCCCTAGAGGCAATAATAAATATAGTTATTATTATAATTCCTGTATCAAGATAATCATTTATTATCCATGCTATAATTGTAGTGAATGAAGACTCATTTACATGTGTGGAAACATAGACAAAACACCGTCCCTAGCATGCCTCTAGTTGGCTAGCCAGTTGATCGATGATAGTCAGTGTCTTCTGATTATGAACAAGGTGTTGTTGCTTGATAACCGGATCACGTCATTAGGAGAATCACGTGATGGACTAGACCCAAACTAATAGACGTAGCATGTTGATCGTGTCATTTTGTTTCTACTGTTTTCTGCGTGTCAAGTATTTGTTCCTATGACCATGAGATCATATAACTCACTGACACCGGAGGAATGCTTTGTGTGTATCAAACGTCGCAACGTAACTGGGTGACTATAAAGGTGCTCTACAGGTATCTCCGAAGGTGTTAGTTGAGTTAGTATGGATCAAGACTGGGATTTGTCACTCCGTGTGACGGAGAGGTATCTCGGGGCCCACTCGGTAATACAACATCACACACAAGCCTTGCAAGCAATGTAACTTAGTGTAAGTTGCGGGATCTTGTATTACGGAACGAGTAAAGAGACTTGCCGGTAAACGAGATTGAAATAGGTATGCGGATACTGACGATTGAATCTCGGGCAAGTAACATACCGAAGGACAAAGGGAATGACATACGGGATTATATGAATCCTTGACACTGAGGTTCAAACGATAAGATCTTCGTAGAATATGTGGTATCCAATATGGGCATCCAGGTCCCGCTATTGGATATTGACAGAGGAGTCTCTCGGGTCATGTCTACATAGTTCTCGAACCCGCAGGGTCTGCACACTTAAGGTTCGACGTTGTTTTATGCGTATTTGAGTTATATGGTTGGTTACCGAATGTTGTTCGGAGTCCCGGATGAGATCACGGACGTCACGAGGGTTTCCGGAATGGTCCGAAAACGAAGATTGATATATAGGATGACCTCATTTGATTACCGGAAGGTTTTCGGAGTTACCGGGAATGTACCGGGAATGACGAATGGGTTCCGGAGTTCACCGGGGGAGGGCAACCCACCCCGGGGAAGCCCATAGGCCTTGAGGGTGGCACACCAGCCCTTAGTGGGCTGGTGGGACAGCCCAAAAGTCTCTATGCGCCAAGGAGAAGAAAATCAAGAGAGAGAAAAAAAAGGAGGAGGTGGGAAGGAAGGTGGACTCCCTCCCACCAAACCTAGTCCAACTCGGTTTTGGGGGGGGGGGAGAGTCCTCCCCCTTGGACTCGGCCGACCCCCTTGGGGCTCCTTGAGCCCCAAGGCAAGGTCCCCTCCCTCCCACCTATATATACGGAGGTTTTAGGGCTGATTTGAGACGACTTTCCCACGGCTGCCCGACCACATACCTCCACGGTTTTTCCTCTAGATCGCGTTTCTGCGGAGCTCGGGCGGAGCCCTGCTGAGACAAGGTCATCACCAACCTCCGGAGCGCCGTCACGCTGCCGGAGAACTCTTCTACCTCCCCGTCTCTCTTGCTGGATCAAGAAGGCCGAGATCATCGTCGAGCTGTACGTGTGCTGAACGCGGAGGTGCCGTCCGTTCGGCACTAGATCGTGGGACTGATCGCGGGATTGTTCGCGGGGCGGATCGAGGGACGTGAGGATGTTCCACTACATCAACCGCGTTCTCTAACGCTTCTGCTGTACGGTCTACGAGGGTACGTAGATCACTCATCCCCTCTCGTAGATGGACATCACCATGATAGGTCTTCGTGCGCGTAGGAAAATTTCTGTTTCCCATGCGACGCTCCTCAACAAATACCGCCGATACTATCCATAGTTTCATCAAAATAAGCAACCAACACAACAAAAAACAGAATCTGTTAATAACAGACTAGTCTGTAGCAATCTGTATACTTAGTATACTTCTGGTACTTCAAAACTTCTGAAAAATTACGAAAGTATGAAGAATTTGCATAGAAATCAGCAGCAAAAAGAATCAACTCAAAAGCTCTTACATAAAAAAATGAAAATTCTTTTCGTGAGCAGAAAGTTTTTGTCTTTTCCAGCATGACCAAACGATCATCCCCAAGACTAATCATAACGGTTTTGCTTGGCACAAACGCAAAAAGAAACACAAAAAACACAATAATAACAGAATTATGAAAGTGTGGAAAACACAAAACAGAAAGAAAAAGGATAGATTCATTGGGTTGCCTCCCAACAAGCGCTATTGTTTAACGCCCTTAGCTAGGCATTGATAGTTCAATGATGCTCACACAAAAGACAAGAATTGAAGCACAATGGGAGCATCAGAAAGCATGTGAAAATCACATCTAAGTCTAACATACTTCCTATGCATAGGCATTTTATAGGAAAACAGATTGTCAAGACAACCAATAGTTACCATATGCAAGGAAGAAGAAAGAGACAATAACAATCTCAACATAACGAGAGGTGATTTAGTGATATGAAAGTTTCTACCACCATATTTTCCTCTCTCATAATAATTACATGTGGGATCATATTAAAATTCAACAATATAGCTATCCCATAGGATATTCTTTCCATGATCCACATGAATGCAAAGTTGACGCTCTTCAAAAATAGTGGGATTATCATCAACTAAAGTCATGACTTATCCAATCTCACTTTCAATATTGTTACAAATATCATATTCATCATGAGGTTTGAAGAAAATTTCAAGATCATAAGAAAGATCATCACCCCAATCATGATTATTGCAACAAGTAGTGGACATAGCAAAACTAGCATCCCCAAGCTTAGGGTTTTGCATATTTTTAGCATGATTGTCACTAATAGAATTTATAGTGAAACCATTGCAATCATGCTTTTCATCCAAGGAGCCCTCGTGAATCACTTCATAAATTTCTTCCTCACAATTTTCAGATTCACGCATCTCAAGCAAAACTCCATAAAAATAGTCAAGTGCCCTCAACTTACTAGCAATTGGATCAACATAATTGGATCTCTTAAAGAGATTAGCAAGTGGGTGAGGATCCATATCACTAGATTTTCAGCAAGCGAAGATGCAAGCATAATGAAGGCACATGGCACACAAGCGAACAGAAAGCAAGCGAGAGAAAAGGGCGAACGAAAAGGCAAAGGAAAAAGGCAAACGAAAAAGGCAAAGGAAAAAGGCAAATGAAAACGGCAAATGTGAAGTGGGGGAGAGGAAAACGAGAGGCAACTCGCAAAAAAGTAAATGCAAGAGATGAGTTTGTGAGACCTACTTGGATAGGTCTCTCCTTCCCCGGCAACGGCGCTAGAAATACTTCTACTACTGCAACAAAAGATCTTCCAACGGCGCCAGAAACGTGCTACGGCACCAGGAATCCTTCTGCTACGGCTACGCCCTAAGGGACTTCCTAGGCAAAGATGCAAAGGATTTACCTCGTGGCCTTGGAGCCTTGCGTTGGTGTTCCCTCGAAGCGGAAAGGGTGATGTAGCGTAGCGGTGGTAAGTATTTCCCTCAGTTTGAGAACCAAGGTATCGATCCAGTGAAGGAGTATCTCAAGTGCCTGCACAAACACAAAAAGCTTGCTCCCAACGCTATGAAGGGGTTGTCAATCCCTTATAGATTGTTCGCCAAGTGAGAACTGAAAGCAACAAAGTAACAAAGCAAAGTAAAAGCGAAAGTGGAAACGATAGGTGTGAATAGACCCGGGGGCCGTAGTGTTTACTAGTGGCTTCTCTCATGAAAGCAAGTAGACGGTGGGTGAACAAATTACTGTCGAGCAATTGATAGAACCGCGCAAAGTCGTGACATCATCTATGGCAATGATTATATCTATAGGCATCATGTCCAAAACAAGTAGACCGATACTTTCTGCATCTACTACTATTACTCCACATATTGATAGCTATCCAGCATGCATCTAGTGTATTAAGTCCAAAAGAACAGAGTAACGCCTTAAGCAAGATGACATGATGTAGATGGATAATCTCATATCTACGACAAAGCCCACCTTGTTACCCTTGATGGCAACTACCGAATGTTGTTCAGAGTCCCGGATGAGATCACGGACGTCACGAGGGTTTCCGGAATGGTCCGGAAACGAAGATTGATATATAGGATGACCTCATTTGATTACCGGAAGGTTTTCGGAGTTACCGGGAATGTACCGGGAATGACGAATGGGTTCCGGAGTTCACCGGGGGAGGGCAACCCACCCCGGGGAAGCCCATAGGCATTGAGGGTGGCACACCAGCCCTTAGTGGGCTGGTGGGACAGCCCAAAAGGCTCTATGCGCCAAGGAGAAGAAAATCAAGAGAGAAAGAAAAAAAAGGAGGAGGTGGGAAGGAAGGGGGACTCCCTCCCACCAAACCTAGTCCAACTCGGTTTGGGATGGGGGAGAGTCCTCCCCCTTGGACTCGGCCGACCCCCTTGGGGCTCCTTGAGCCCCAAGGCAAGGTCCCCTCCCTCCCACTTATATATACGGAGGTTTTAGGGCTGATTTGAGACGACTTTCCCACGGCTGCCCGACCACATACCTCCACGGTTTTTCCTCTAGATCGCGTTTCTGCGGAGCTCGGGCGGAGCCCTGCTGAGACAAGGTCATCACCAACCTCCGGAGCGCCGTCACGCTGCCGGAGAACTCTTCTACCTCTCCGTCTCTCTTGCTGGATCAAGAAGGCCGAGATCATCGTCGAGCTGTACGTGTGCTGAACGCGGAGGTGTCGTCCGTTCGGTACTAGATCGTGGGACTGATCGCGGGATTGTTCGCGGGGCGGATCGAGGGACGTGAGGAAGTTCCACTACATCAACCGCGTTCTCTAACGCTTCTGCTGTACGGTCTACGAGCGTACGTAGATCACTCATCCCCTCTCGTAGATGGACATCACCATGATAGGTCTTCGTGCGCGTAGGAAAATTTTTGTTTCCCATGCGACGTTCCCCAACAGTGGCATCATGAGCTAGGTTCATGCGTAGATGTCTTCTCGAGTAGAACACAAAAGTTTTTGTGGGCGGTGATGTGCGTTTTGCTGCCCTCCTTAGTCTTTTCTTGATTCCGCGGTATTGTTGGATTGAAGCGGCTTGGACCGACATTACTCGTACGCTTACGAGAGACTGGTTTCATCGTTACGAGTAACTCCGTTGCTCAAAGATGACTGGCGGGTGTCAGTTTCTCCAACTTTAGTTGAATCGGAATTGACCGAGGAGGTCCTTGGATGAGGTTAAATAGCAATTCATATATCTCCCTTGTGGTGTTTGCGTAAGTAAGATGCGATCCTACTAGATACCCATGGTCACCACGTAAAACATGCAAACAACAAAATTAGAGGACGTCTAACTTGTTTTTGCAGGGTATGCTTGTGATGTGATATGGCCAACGATGTGATGTGATATATTGGATGTATGAGATGATCATGTTGTAATAGTTAATATCGACTTGCACGTCGATGGTACGGCAACCGGCAGGAGCCATAGGATTGTCTTATAACTAACGTTTGTGCTTGCACATGCGTTTACTATTTTGCTAGGACGTAGCTTTAGTAGTAATAGCATGAGTAGCACGACAACCCCGATGGCAACACGTTGATGGATGATCATGGTGTGGCGCCGGTGACAAGAAGATCGTGCCGGTGCTTTGGTGATGGAGATCAAGAAGCACGTGATGATGGCCATATCATGTCACTTATGAATTGCATGTGATGTTAATCCTTTTATGCACCTTATTTTGCTTAGAACGACGGTAGCATTATGAGGTGATCTCTCACTAAAATTTCAAGACGAAATTGTGTTCTCCCCGACTGTGCACCGTTGCTACAGTTCGTCGTTTCAAGACACCACGTGATGATCGGGTGTGATAGACTCAACGTTCACATACAACGGGTGCAAAACAGTTGCGCACGCGGAACACTCGGGTTAAGCTTGGCGAGCCTAGCATGTGCAGACATGGCCTCGGAACACATGAGACCGAAAGGTCGATCATGAATCATATAGATGATATGATTAGCATAGGGATGCTTACCACTGAAACTATACTCAACTCACGTGATTATCGGACTTGGGATAGTGTAAGTGGATCATGAACCACTCAAATGACTAGAGAGATGTACTTTTTGAGTGGGAGTTTAGCATATAATTTGATTAAGTTAAACTCTAATTATCTTGAACATAGTCTAAAGTCCACTTTGAATATATTTGTGTTGTAGATCATGGCTCACGCGACAGTCATCCTGAATTTTAATACGTTCCCAGAGAAAGCTAAGTTGAAAGATGATGGAAGCAACTTTATAGACTGGGCTCGTAATCTTAAGCTAATCTTACAAGCTGGGAAGAAGGATTATGTCCTTAATGCTGCGCTAGGAGATGAACCACCCGCTACGGCTGATCAGGATGTTAAGAACGCTTGGTTAGCACGTAAGGAGGACTACTCAATAGTTCAATATGCAGTCTTGTATGGCTTAGAACCGGGACTTCAACGTCGCTTTGAGCGTCATGGAGCATTTGAGATGTTCCAGGAGTTGAAGTTTATCTTTCAGAAGAACGCCCGGATCGAGAGGTATGAGACCTCCGATAAATTCTATGCTTGCAAGATGGAGGAAAACTCGTCTATCAGTGAACATGTGCTCAAAATGTCTGGGTACTCAAACCGTCTAGCTGAGCTGGGGATTGAACTCCCGCAAGAGGCTATCACTGACAGAATCCTTCAATCACTGCCGCCAAGCTATAAAGGCTTTGTGTTGAACTACAACATGCAAGGGATGAACAAGTCTCCCGGCGAGTTGTTTGCGATGCTGAAAGTCGCAGAGTCTGAACTCCGTAAAGAGCATCAAGTGTTGATGGTGAATAAGACCACTAGTTTCAAGAGAAACGGCAAAGGCAAGAAGGGCGATTCGAAGAAGAGCGGCAAGCCTGTTGCCAATCCGCCGAAGAAACCCAAAGCTAGACCTAAGCCTGAAACGGAGTGTTACTATTGCAAGGGTATGGGTCACTGGAAGCGCAATTGCCCCAAGTATCTGGCAGATAAGAAGGCGGGCAAAGAAATATCAGGTATATTTGATATACATGTTATTGATGTGTACTTAACCGGCTCTCGTAGTAGTGCCTGGGTATTCGATACCGGTTCTGTTGCTCATATTTGCAACTCGAAACAGGAACTGCGGAATAGACGAAGGCTGGCGAAAGATGAAGTGACGATGCGCGTAGGAAATGGTTCCAAGGTTGATGCAATCGCCGTCGGCACAGTGTCACTTCAGCTACCGTCGGGATTAGTGATGAACTTAAATCATTGTTATTTAGTGCCTGCGTTGAGCATGAACATTATATCTGGATCTTGTTTATTGCGAGACGGTTACTCTTTTAAGTCAGAGAATAATGGTTGTTCTATTTCTATGAGTAACATCTTTTATGGTCATGCACCGAATGTGAGAGGATTGTTCATATTGAATCTTAATAGCAATACGCATATACATAACATTGAGACCAAAAGAGTTAGAGTAAACAATGATAGCGCCATATTTTTGTGGCACTGCCGCTTAGGTCATATTGGTGTAAAGCGCATGAAGAAACTCCATGCTGATGGACTTTTGGAGTCACTTGACTTTGATTCACTTGACACGTGCGAACCATGCCTCATGGGCAAGATGACTAAGACTCCGTTCTCCGGAACAATGGAGCGTGCAAGTGACTTATTGGAAATCATACATACCGATGTGTGTGGTCCGATGAGTGTGGAGGCACGCGGCGGATATCGTTATTTTCTCACCTTCACTGACGATTTGAGTAGGTATGGCTATGTCTACTTGATGAAGCACAAGTCTGAAACATTTGAAAAGTTCAAGCAATTTCAGAGTGAAGTGGAAAATCATCGTAACAAGAAGATCAAGTTCCTACAGTTTGATCGTGGGGGGTGAATATCTGAGTTTCGAGTTTGGTGATCACTTAAGAAAATGTGGAATTGTTTCACAGTTGACACCGCCTGGAACACCACAGCGTAATGGTGTGTCCGAACGTCGTAATCGTACTTTGTTAGAGATGGTGCGATCTATGATGTCTCTTACTGATTTGCCGTTATCATTTTGGGGTTATGCATTAGAAACAGCTGCATTCACTTTAAATAGGGCACCATCAAAATCCGTTGAGACGACACCATACGAACTGTGGTATGGCAAAAGGCCAAAGTTGTCGTTTCTTAAAGTTTGGGGATGTGATGCTTATGTCAAAAAGCTTCAGCCTGAAAAGCTGGAACCCAAAGCGGAAAAGTGCGTCTTCATAGGTTACCCAAAAGAGACAGTTGGGTACACCTTCTATCTCAAATCCGAGGGCAAAGGGTTTGTTGCTAAGAACGGAGCTTTTCTCGAGAAGGAGTTTCTCTCGAGAGAATTGAGTGGGAGGAAGATAGAACTTGACGAGGTTGTCGAACCTCTCATCCCTCTGGATGGTGGCGCAGGGCAAGGGGAAACCTCTGTCGTTGCGACGCCGATTGAGGAGGAAGTTAATGATGATGATCATGAAACTCCAGTTCAAGTTTCTGTTGAACCACGCAGGTCGACGAGATCACGTGCTGCTCCAGAGTGGTACGTTAATCCCGTCTTATCAATCATGTTGTTAGACAACAAGGAACCTGCAAATTATGAAGAAGCAATGGCGGGCCCAGATTCCAACAAATGGCTAGAAGCCATGAAGTCCGAGATAGGATCCATGTATGAGAACAAAGTGTGGACTTTGGAGATACTACCTGAGGGCCGCAAGGCTATTCAGAACAAATGGATCTTTAAGAAGAAGACGGACGCTGACGGCAATGTGACCGTTTATAAAGCTCGACTTGTGGCAAAGGGTTTTTCACAAGTTCCAGGAGTTGACTACGATGAGACTTTCTCACCCGTAGCGATGCTTAAGTCCGTCAGAATCATGTTAGCAATAGCTGCATTTTTCGATTATGAAATCTGGCAGATGGATGTCAAAATGGCGTTCCTTAACGGTTTCCTTAAGGAAGAGTTGTATATGATGCAACCCGAAGGTTTTGTCGATCCTAAGAATGCTAACAAGGTGTGCAAGCTCCAGCGATCCATTTATGGACTGGTGCAAGCATCTCGGAGTTGGAACAAACGCTTTGATGAGGTGATCAAAGCATTTGGGTTTATACAAGTGGTTGGAGAATCTTGTATTTACAAGAAAGTGAGTGGGAGCTCTGTGGCGTTTCTAATATTATATGTGGATGACATATTACTGATTGGAAACAACGTAGAGCTTTTGGAGAGCATAAAAGGTTACTTGAATAAAAGTTTCTCTATGAAGGACCTAGGAGAAGGTGCTTACAGTCTAGGCATTAAGATCTATAGGGATAGATCAAAACGCCTGATAGGACTTTCACAAAGCACATACCTTGATAAAGTTTTGAAGAGGTTCAAAATGGAACAGTCCAAGAAAGGGTTCTTGCCAGTTTTACAAGGTACGAGATTGAGTAAGACTCAGTGCCCAGCAACTGATGAAGATAGAGAGCATATGCGCTTCGTCCCCTATGCTTCAGCCATAGGTTCTATCATGTATGTGATGCTGTGCACTAGACCGGATGTTAGCCTGGCCATAAGTATGGCAGGTAGGTTCCAGAGTAATCCAGGAGTGGATCACTGGACAGCGGTTAAGAATATCCTGAAGTACCTGAAAAGGACTAAGGAGATGTTTCTCGTATATGGAGGTGACGAAGAGCTCGCCGTAAAAGGTTACGTCGATGCAAGCTTTGACACAGATCCGGACGACTCTAAGTCGCAAACCGGATACGTATTTATTCTTAATGGGGGTGCAGTAAGCTGGTGCAGTTCCAAGCAAAGCGTCGTAGCAGATTCTACATGTGAAGCGGAGTACATGGCTGCCTCGGAGGCGGCTAAGGAGGGTGTCTGGATGAAGCAGTTCATGACGGATCTTGGAGTGGTGCCAAGCGCACTGAATCCAATAACCTTGTTCTGTGACAACACGGGTGCCATTGCCTTAGCAAAGGAACCACGGTTTCACAAGAAGACCAGACACATCAAACGACGCTTCAACCTCATCCGCGACTACGTCGAGGAAGAGGACGTAAATATATGCAAAGTGCACACGGATCTGAATGTAGCAGACCCGCTGACTAAACCTCTTCCACGGCCAAAACATGATCGACACCAGAACTATATGGGTGTTAGATTTATTACAATGTAATTCACATGGTGATGTGAGGGCTAGATTATTGACTCTAGTGCAAGTGGGA